>NC_064641.1:665640837-665943868 GCF_023864345.2 Schistocerca serialis cubense | reverse complement strand
TCCCCTTATTTTATTATGATGATCGTTTCTCCCCATGTAGGTCGGCATCAACAAAACGTTTTCGCATTCGGAGGAGAAAGTTGGTGACTGAAATTTCGTGAAAAGATTCCGCCGCAATGAAAACCGCCTCTGTTTTCGTGATGTCCACCACAAAAACAGTATCATGTCTGTGACACTCTTTCCCCTATTTCGTGATAATACAAAACATGCTGTTCTTCTCTGAACTTTCTCGATGTACTCCGTTTATAACATCCGGTAAGGACCCCAGACCGTGAAGCAGTTCTCCAAAAGAGGACGGACAAGCATAGTGTAGGCATTCTCTTTAGAAGATCTGTTATATTTTCTCTAAGTGTTCTTAAAACGCAGTCTTTAGGTTGCCTTCCCCACCACACTTTCAATGTGTTCCTCCTTCTTTTTTTGGAAAAAAAAGAGTGCCTAGAACCGCTAGACCACCGCGGCCGGCTGGCCGGCTACTCCGAGGATATCTACTTCTAAGTTGCTCATTTGGGCAGCTGTTCTTGATTCTAATACTGGAATATTTACTTCGTCTTCTTATATCAGTTATTATAGAACCAGGATAAGTTTACCGTAGTCCCCAGGCCACGAAACTCTCCAGATTTAAATGCAATGGAGAATCTTGTGGATCACCTCGAACAAGCTGTCGCGCCATGGATCCTCAAAGGAGAAACCTAAAGCATCTGACCATGGCACTGGAGTCGGCACATTCCAGATCCCCATGGACTCTCTCCCTGCACGTCTCGCAGCTGCCCGCGTTGCAAACGATGGTTGTCCAGGCTTTTGATAGACCGCCTGATCAGCTGGGTAGTAAAGTGCTCGCCTCCCATGCAAGCGGGCCCGGGTTCGAGTCCCTGCCGGGAACTGGATGTTGTGTTGTCCTTATCATCATCATTTCATCCTCGTCACCGGTGCGCAAGTCACCCAATGTGGCGTCGACTGAAACAAGACTTGCACTTGGCGGCCGAAATTCTCCGAATGGGGACTCCCAGCCAACGATGCCATACTCTCATTTCATTTCATTTCCAGGCTTTTGACAGGTAATCACAATTAATGTGAGTGGGCAGTGTATAAGGTGTTGGGTGTCTTACAGATGAAGAAACTAGTATTTCTTTTCAAAAGTAGTTGAACCAAGAAAATGTAACCGAGCGAGGTGGCGCAGTGGTTAGCACACTGGACTCGCACTCGGGAGGACGACGGTTCAATCCCGCGTCCGGCCATCCTGATTTAGGTTTTCCGTGATTTCCCTAAATCACTCCACGCAAATGCCGGGATGGTTTCTTTGAAAGGGCACGGCCGATTTCCTTCCCCGTCCTTCCCAAAACAGACGAGACCGATGACCTCGCTGTTTGGTCTCTTCCCCCAACCCAACCCAACACGAAAATGTAGTTTTTACAGGAACCGTTCTTTCATCACAGAAGCAAGTATGAGGCGGCTGCACGAATTGTCCTCAGATGTGACCTTTCCTTTTTTTATGAAGTGGCGTACCACGCATTTTCTCTGTGAGGCTTGCCACGTGTTACTTCTAGATTACATTCAGAGAGTTACTAGGTAGACCGCGTTAGTGGATGCCCTGTACCAGTGTCATCGACAATTTATAGTATTTAATTCGAGTACATAACGATTCAAAATTTTGTGTTTCTGTGTCTCTTTGTAATTGCTTCAATCTCTCTTACCTTACGTGCACGATCCATGCGCGAGATGAACATTGCTGGGAGCAGAACTTCCGCGGCAGAAGACGTGATACAGCCACGGTAGTTTGAAAAGCCGCGCGAACAGAGTTGCGGTTGCAGCACGACGATTCCATGAGGGCGCGGTCAGCAAGAGCGCAGCAACATCAGCGCCGATTTAACTGGGCACTGGGTAGCCGTGATCCAGTCGGCGGCTGATATAAGAAGTGTATGCTGTATGAACAGGGGAAGTACGTCGTATTTTGTGTTGTTTGTCATAGACCAATCCGTTCCTGGAAAGCACGAATTTGGGCATCGTCTTGAACTGTGCGTACTTCATTTCTGGCGCCAGTTGTCAACCCTCGCTCTTATAGGCCAATATCGTGCTTATTGCAAAGAGCAGGCAGTTTTAATGGTGTGCACGTAGGTCCTCAGTCTTTCCAAGAGTGGCTCATCATTACTGTGTGACTGTTAGGAATTTTTGTAATACATTGTATAGTATCGTATGGTAACCGGTGACCTAGAAACGACGGAGAGGCTCCGTCCCTGCCGCAGCCGCAGTGGTTCACATCCCCACGACGACTACCGCAGTCCACCTCACCCCTCCGCCGCCCTGCACCGAACCGCTCTTTCAGGGTTATTGTGCGGTTAATACACACAAGCGCGCACTTTGATGGTTCCCATCGTCAGGTGATGGGCTATTGTGAGCTAAGACGGTTGATAAGAGGACACGCGTTCCTCCCTCCTCGATATGCTGCACAATGCAATAGTGTTGCCAGCTCCTCATTTTTTTGTTTTCAAAATACACCCAATATGATTTTGCTAGATAAACTTTTCTTGAATCAGGAATAGGTATCGCATGCCGACCGCAAGTGTGGCTTCTTTTTCACCCTGTATATCTGCATCTATACTCCGCAAGCCACCTTGTGGTGTGTGGAGGAGGGTACTTTGTGCACAACTGTCGCTCCCGTCTTCTCCTCTTCCACTCGTGAACAGTTCGCGGGAGAAAAGATTTCCGGCAAGTTCCCATGTAGGCTCGAATCTCCCTAATTCCGTCTTCATGGTCTTATCGCGGGTTATCGGTAGGAGGAAAGTATGATCGTGGAACTTTAACAATAATCCACACCATGATGCACAACACCTCTCTCTTAGCGCCTGCCATTGCAGTTGGTTGATCGTCTGGGTTATGCTTTCATTTCTTACTAAATGAACCAACAACGAAATGTGCAGATGTTCTTTGGATCTTCTATACTTCCTCCATCAGTACGATCTGGTATGGACGCACGGAAGCAATATTCAAGTATTAGTCCAACGAGTGTTTTATAAGCTTCTTCCTTTGTTAATGGGCTGCATTTCAGCGGGATTCTTGCAATTAATTTCAGTTTGTCATCTGCTTTAGCCGTGATTTTATTTGGTCATTCCATTTCAGATCACTCCGTACGCATACTGCTAGGTATTTTATGGAACTAACTGTTGCCAGTGATCTTCAATTGTGGTATGATACAATAATGGGTCTTTCTGTATCCGCAATACGGTACATCTGTACACGTTGAAGATCAATAGCCACTTCCTGCATCGAGTGTCGATCCTCTGCAGGTCTTCCTTCATTTCGTTATAAATTGCTGGTGTCGCGACTTCTCTGTATACAACAGCGTCATCTGCTAAGAGCCTCATGGAACATCCGACATTTTATAGCCTACTAGGTCATATGCATACACATTGTCGAAAGTAAAGTGACTACAGCACTCCCTTTAGGTACGACCGAAGTTACTTTTATGTTGAAGACTGCTCTCCGTTCAGAATGACATGCTGTCTTCTGTTTGCTACAAATTCCTCAATCGAATCACACCAGTTTCTCTGATATTCCAGGAGCTCGTATTTTGTTCATTAAGCGGTAGTGCGGAATTGTATAGAATGTTTTCTGGAAATCAAGGAACACGTCATTTATCTGCTGTTTTCTGTGTCTTGAGAACGAAGAGATCACACGATCACCATCACCGTGTTCGGAACCCATGTTGGTTCTTACGGAGATTTTCGGCCACCGCAAGTGTCAAAATAAGCGAGCGTAACAAATGTTCCAAAACTCTACAGTTGAGCGTCAGAGATACAGTTTCACCCGTCTGTTCTCACTGTTATAGCGCGATTGTATTTCGTGCCCTGCCCTACGTGTAGTCAGTTAATTTTCTAATCTCACTGGTTTTTTAAATTGTTTCTTTCAACGAGCGGTCCCATTATAATTTTGTTATGTTATTTGTTACATTACTTGTTCCTAATACTATATTTGGGGCCTGTTACCAAGCTGTTTACTTTAATTAATTCTAATGATTGGTATATTACTGAATATCTGTCATTCAGACACCTGTTGTTGGATTTTAACACACTGCTCTTATTTTTTTGAGACTGGTTGTATAATAAACTCTCTGCCATGTTAGCAAAAGTTAAAATGTTCTGGGTTGTTAGGCCGCGTCATATTTCCTTCTACAATAGCCTCTGCTGGGATCTTCTTCAGGATATTTCAGTGTCCACTGTTGCTAGAACACTCTTCTGGAGGGGTCGAAACGTCCACTATTTTAGAAGGAAATATGACGCGGCCTAACAATCCAGAAGATTTTAACTTTAGAGACAACGGCCACGAAAGCCTGCATACTTACATCCCTGCCACATTGTTAAATAAAATTAAAATTATTTTCACTCATCGCTTAACTCAGCCGTACTCCTTCCTGTTGCGTCACACAACTGTCACATAGTCTGTTGTGACTTGGCAAGACAGCCAAGCCACTATGAGAGGAAGCCGAAGGCACGCGTTTAAGCTCACGCAGGCTGGCGTGAGGTCTGAAACAGTTAAAGGAATAGAGACTAGCAAAAAAGGTACGTAGCTTCTGGAATACTTAACTTTAATCCATAATTGGTGAACATCGGTCTGACGGTACATGCACCACAAAATAAATAGCAAATGATAATAGCGCCTTGCTAGGTCGTAGCAAATGACGTAGCTGAAGGCTATGCTAACTATCGTCTCGGCAAATGAGAGCGTAATTTGTCAGTGAACCATCGCTAGCAAAGTCGGCTGTACAACTGGGGCGAGTGCTAGGAAGTCTCTCTAGACCTGCCGTGTGGCGGCGCTCGGTCTGCAATCACTGACAGTGGCGACACGCGGGTCCGACGTATACTAACGGACCGCGGCCGATTTAAAGGCTACCACCTAGCAAGTGTGGTGTCTGGCGGTGACACCACATAGTCTTCCTAGAATATTCGCTTTTTTTAGCTTATTACGAGAATAATGTGCCTACGTCTGTAAGATTCGGAAATAAATTTCCTGAGCATCTCTGTTACGTTTTCTTGTGGACTATGCCATCCTCTATGAACCTAGTAGCTCGTATTTGACGTCGTTTCGTTTTGTGTCACGTTTGCCAAGGACTCCAAGCGACTGAGGAACAATATAGAATTGGTCGTACTGAGTGGGACTCAATTTCCAGATATTGCGCTCTGTTTCAGTACCTTTCTAACAGATATAACTTCTTTGCTAGTGATTTTACGTGTTCCTACTAAATCGTATTGCTTCTCAGTATACACCATTAAATTAAAAGTGTCTAGACACCTATTATTCTGCACTGATATGGGTTGTGTCCACTCTTCGGCATAGTCTCTGCTGGGAACATTTACAAAGATGTGTTTTTCCCAAGAATCGAAAAGATAGTGATGCAAGACACGGAGGTCTAGAATGAAGTCAACGTTCTAACTTACCCCAAAACGGGACCTTGGCGGACCAGTCCACTTCAAAAATTCAACGATCTTTTTTTTCAACAAACCGTTGCCTCATACAGCCTGCTTAATGCCAGGGTGAATATCATTCTAATACAAACATTCATCGTCTCCGAACTGTTCTTCTTCTGTACACAGTACTGAATGCTGTCAGACGCGATCATATCCTTCCGTATTTACAGTTTTGTTAAGCTCAATAGGAGGACCACACTGTAACCACGAAAAGTACCGCTATACCTTACAGCAACGTTCTCCAGACGTTCGCAAAACCCAAACCATTGGTATGCCACGTGGTACAGCGTGATTATCATTCCAAATCACTCGTTTCTAGTAATCTTCTTTTCAGTGGCGTTGCTCTTTACATCACTTCATGCGTTGTTTAGCATCGACTACTAAGGCGTGTCCCTTACGACGAGCCGGCCGGCCATTGTACGTCGTTATTTTTAATGATGAGCTACAATAAGTAACTGGTTACTATGATACAAAATCATTACATTAATTGTAATCTGCACATAAAAGTTTAAAACATAACTTATTTTGCACTATCCACATAAAATGAACGACATTTCTTCACATGATACACACGATAGAGAACGTAGTATAAAACGAAATTCAGCCGGATTTCAAATTGTCGCTATTGACCCTCTAAATATCCTGATATGTATCAGACACATTTCAGTACACTGGTACGCTTTGGCGAAGCGAATTAGTTCTTTCGACATCGAAAACCGTGTACGTCGCACGACTGTACCTGTGCCATCGAGCTCTTTGGGATCACCACATGAGCAAATTACTTGTCTTAAGGTATGACGGTTAAAATGTTTTTCACACAAACCACCCACCTTTTCATAGTTTTAAATGGGAGTAATGGTGGTTTGGGAACGAGAACCCGAAAATATCTTTTTTGAAGCCCCAACTGAGCTGTCACGAGGGCATCACCCAAATCTAGTAAACAAACGTCTGAGCAGATCAAAAGGTACTTGAAAGATGTTTTCTTTCCCAGTGAGGGAGAAACACACACATCAAAAAAAGTTTTGCATCACCCTGGTTCCCAGAATTCCGGAAGATAAACGTCGATTGCGGATATTGTACCATAGACAAAGTCCCCGCACAAAGATGTAAACAGCCATCCATGAGCATCGCCTATTAGACATAGAGGGTCCGACAGCCGATCAGTTCCACTCATTCCAACATTAAGGAGGTTCACAGCTCGTGTTGTCTGTAGTTCAGCTATGCCTAGACGGTCAATACCGAGGTTCGATCGCGTCCACATTGTTACTTAGTGCCAGGAAGGGCTCTCATCAAGGGAAGTGTCCAGGCGTCTCAGAGTGAACCAAAGAGATGTTGTTCGGACATGGAGGAGATCCAGAGAGACAGGAACTGTCGATGACATGCCTCGCTCAGGCCACCCAAGGACTACTACTGCAGTGGATGAACGCTACCTACGGACTATGGGTCGGAGGAACCCCGACAGGAACACCACCACGTTGAATAATGCTTTTCGTGCAGCCACAGGACGTAGTGTTACGACTCAAACTGTGCGCAGTTGGCTGCATGATGCACAACTCCACTCCAGACGCCAATGCCGAGGTCCACCTTTGCAACCACGACGCTATGCACTGAGGTACAGATGGGCCCAACAACATGCCGAATGGACCGCTCAGGACTTCACCGATGAGTGTCACATATGCCTTCAACCAGACAATGGTCGGAGACGTGTTTGGAGGCAACCCGGTCAGGCTGAACGTCTTAGACACACTGTCCAGCGATTGCAGCAAGGTGGAGGTACCCTACTGTTTTCGGTTGGCATTATGTGGGGCCGACGTACGCCGCTGGTGGTCATCGAAGGCGCGATAACGGCTGTACGATACGTGAATGCCATTCTCCGACCGATAGTGCAGCCATATCGGCAGCATATTGGAGAGGCATTCGTCTTCATGGATGACAATTTGCTCCCCCATCGCGCACAACTTGTGAATGACTTCCTTAGGGATAACGACATCGCTCGACTAGAGTGGTCAGCATGTTCTCCAGACATGAACCCTATCGAATATGCCTGGGATAGACAGGTACCAAGAGATGATGTATGGAAGTATTTTTTCGAAATATTTGAGCTCAGTAACGTTTGGCATTAATGAATTACCATTTATTGGCAAGTTGCCGATTTCCGTTAAAACGAAACCTTTGCGAGTAGCCGGCAGCGCTCAAGTGGACACTAATAACATAAGATCACGGAGCGCTTCTTTCATAACTTTCTGTAAAAAGTTCCATTTTCGGTTGCTGACTGTTTTCTGCCAATTAGAGTCGTTAAGTACAACGTAGAGAGTAGCTGCGTCAGCCAGATTTTAAATGGATCTCTGGTGGACTGTGCGTGCTTCTGTGACCGGTATATTCTGCAGCCAGGCAACCTTGACCATCGTTTCTGGTGTCATGTTGGCTTAAGTCTTTAATGAGTGCTGGATACTTAGTGGAATAAGGAATGTGCCTAATTCGATGAGCAATTATTAAGTACAATTTACTTCTAATAAGTCACCATGTCACACTTGCCAGTATAATGATGATGGCAAGAATGGATGAACATCACCAAGGATCAAGCTCAACGAAGCTGCCGATCTGGTAATCGCCAAGAAATATTCTTCTGTCGCTTAATTATTATCGTTCAGTCTCACACATTCTCTCTCTCTCTCTCTCTCTCTCTCTCTCTCTCTCTCTCTCTCTCTCCTCTCTCTTTCCACTGTATTCAGATTCGGGTGGATGACAGTTCAAATCCGCATCAGACCATCCAGATTTAGATTTTCCATGATTTTCCTTAATCGGTTCAAAATGGTTCAAATGGCTATTTGCACTATGGGACTTAACATCTTAGTTCATCAGTCCCCTAGAACTTAGAACTACTTAAACCTAGCTAACCTAAGGACATCACACACATCCATGACCGGGGCAGGATTCGAACCTGCGACCGTAGCAGTCCCGCGGTTCCGGATTGCAGCGCCTAGAACCGCACAGCCACCGCGGTCAGCCCTTAATCGGGGGTGACCGAGAATTAGACCTGCAGTCCTAGCCCTGGCACTACTGCCATAGCGCTCATCCTCGCTGCACATTTCCCCAACCACCATGCAATTCTGAGAACATGGAGGGGGAAGAAGAGGGAACTGCGAACATGCCGCATTTAAAATGCAGTGCAGTTGCACTCCATACGATTTGGTTTTTATTTTACATTTCTCATCGACCATTGATGTCTCTCTTTATCTTCTCCATTTCCGAACAAGATCTCTTTCGTACACTCCGAGACGCCTGGACAGTTCCCTTGTTGAGAGTCCTTCCTGGCACAAAGAAACAATGCGGACTCGATCTAACAGCGCTATTGACCGTCTAGGCATGGTTGAGCTACAGACTACACGAACCGTCTACCTCCTTCCTGGTGGAATGACTGGAAATGATCGGCTGTCGGACCCTCTCCATCCAATAGGCGCATGGTTGTTTACATCTTTGGGCGGATTTAGTGACACCTCTGAACAGTCAAATGCACTGTGTCTGTGGTACAATATCCACAGTCAACGTCTATCTTCAGGAGTTGTGGGAACTGGGGTGATGGAAAATATTTTTTCATGTGTGTATATAAACGTCGTATAGAAATGAGTGTTTAATACCTTAAATTATGTTCATTTTTACCTTACCTCACTTCGTCCCCTTGTTTCTACGTGATTCTTAAGAATAAACGTACTCAGAGATGGAATACTTCGCAAAACCGACGACACCTTTTTATGCACTCTTTTCGAATGTGGATCATTTCCAATAACAATACCGGGGGTCGACATTAGCTGCGACCTGATCATTGACGGAAACTGGCTTAGCCATTCCAGCAGACTCATAACGAACAGAGTATGGTTGTAGATTTCTGATCAGTGTGCAAAGCTGCGAAGCTCTCAAAACTTAAACCCTCCAAATAAAACCAAAATGGTTACATTCAACTGGTATTTTCCAGTGTCTAAAGAAGGAGGTGGTTTGCGCTTCGGTAAAAGAAGTATGAAATAAGTGCTCCTAAGAACGTTATATACGAATGCTTGATTCGGGGCGATACGTACTGATAAAATTCTCTCGAGCTTCCAACAAGGACAAGTGGTTTAAAATCAACGAGCTTTTGGCCGAGTACTCTTCGGTCATTATCAAACGGTATCTGTCTTTTGGTTGCAACCAACGCCTTTCTGCAGCCGCGATGCCTTCTGTGACGTTACTGGTGCCCGTTCCGGCACCATATAAAGTAATGTGTTCGTCACACATCTGCCGCGCCAGCCTCAACTTCCGATACGCGGGTCCCAAGTCGTGCTCAGCTGTAGGCCGTCTTTTTTGAGGGTGTTGTCACAAATTTTTATCTGTTTCACTTCTTTAATTACGCTATCCTAGGAACTATTACTCTCTTGAATAACAGGTACCTCTTCGAATGAGATGCTATGTCCGTTTTCTAGAAGATGCACTGCTACCTCTGTTATCTCAGGGTAGCAAACACAAAAGCACCCTAAACTTTCTACACAGCACTGTTCAAAACTACGAACAGTCTGTCCGACATAAAACTGTCCAAATGCACTCTGTATTTTATGTAATGCTGGCTTTCTGAGGCCTATATTGTCTTTCAAATGTCTCACGAGTTTTCGAATTTCTGTCGGAGAACCGAGGACCGAATCGACTTTATGCCTTTTTAGGAGCCGACTTATCTTCCCTGCTACTGCGCCTTAGAATGGCAAAACTGCAAGCTTCTTCGAGTCACCCTTTGGATCCTTCTCGTTCCATGTTTTCAGAAAGATGATTTGCGAAATCTGGGAGTTGTTCTAGACGTTTTCCTTGAATACTCTCCGTAAGTGTCTCAGTTCCCTCGGCAAGTTTTGAGCGTCTGAAACGGTTTCCGCTCACTGGACCAAGATCCTTAGAACAGGACGCTTCTTCGACGGATGATGATAGTTGTTACCGAACATATGTCGGTCCGTTTTTGTGGGTTTCCTATAAACATGTGACTGTGACGTCACTTTTTATTTTTTTTAACGACGGACGAGGATGTCAAGGAACGGCAAGGCACAATCGGTCTCTACTCTCATCGTGAACTTGATGTTGTCGCAGATATTGTTGATGTGGTCCAAGAATTATCCAGCCTTTTCAGGTCTAAGAGACCAAACAATGAACGTGTCGTCGACATAACGATAAAAGCAACCAGGCTCTGCACGACGAGTGTTCGGGGCGACGTCCTCAAAATGCTCCATAAACATGTTGGCTGCAACTGGAGCTAATGGGCTTCACATACAAAAAATACGCTGAAGTCAAAGTTTACATAAAGGATTCCACAACATTGTCGTCAAATAACTGGGAGCGCAAATCTAGAATCCTGGATGGGAATAGGCGTGAATATTGACATCAAAGCTGACCGTATCATCTCCTCCATCACGAAGCAGGCATTTATTTCGACTGATGAAGTCGGTCGTATTCTTGAAGTGGTGCACACAGAGACCGACGCGAGCAGTAAGGAGGCTGGCGAGATATTTCACTAGTCTGTCAGTCATCGATCCAGTGGTGCTCACTGCGGGACGTGGAGCTGCGTTTTTCTTGTGAACCTTTGCAAGGTCGTACAATTTTGGTGATCGGAATGCCCGAGAGAGGAGATTTTCAATGAAATTCTCTTCCAGTGATGACCTCTTGAGAAGCTCCGACTTCTTCAAAAAAATGGCTCTGAGCACTATGGGACTTAACTACTGTGGTCATCAGTCCCCTAGAACTTAGAACTACTTAAACCTAACTAACCTAAGGACATCACACACATCCATGCCCGAGGCAGGATTCGAACCTGCGACCGTAGCAGTCGCGCGGTTCCGGACTGCGCGCCTAGAACCGCTAACTCCGACTTCTTCCCTTCCACATTTTTCTGTATGTTGGGTCCTTTTAAATTTTTTATATGTCCCCTCCTCAAGCATCAACAGGGTTTTGGTATCATAGTTGCCTCGTTCTATGCAGACGGCTGCATTGCTCTCGCCACCTGTCAAGACTACAACGACAGGACCATTGCGCGAATTCTTTAAGACTGTTACGCTCACCTCCTGCCACGTTCAATGTCACTCAGTCTTCCCGAATACAAGTCGACAAAAATAAAATTTGTTCGGTATTCAGCGCTCCAACAAAATTTCGACAGCTCGTGAGGTCTTCGAAAGACGATGTAGGCCTCAGAACGCCAGGAGTATACAAAATGCTGTATGGGTGTGGACAGTTTTATGTCAGTGCGTACTGCTGACCAGCGTATTGTAGAACACGAGAGATACTTACGTCCTCGGTATCCTAAAAAATCTGCGCTAGCGGTGCTCTAGAAAACGGACATCTTATCGCATTCGGGGGGAGGGGGGGGGGGGGTGGCGGCATCTGTTATTACAAGGACTAATAGTTATTGGCACAGCATGATTAAAGAATCCACCGAGTTAAAAATTTGTGACAACACCCTCAACCAAGACGGTGGCCGGCAGCTAACGTCGGCTTGCAACCCGGCCATCGGAAGGTTGAAGCGGGTGCGGTGAGCGCGAAACAAAACTATTACCTTATATGCCGCTGGAACGAGCACCATTGATGTCTCTAAAGGGAGAGCGGGTATATTTGGACGGTTGCAAGAGTCAAAAGACAATGGCCGAGGAATACTCAGCTGAGATTTCGTGTATTTAAAACAACTTGATGCGGCTAGAAGCTCAAGAGAATTGTATCCCAGTTTTATCTTCCTTTTTGTCAAATGTCTTTCGACATCTCCATCGGCATGTTCCATTTCTTAAAGCCTTCTTCAAATTTATTTACTTTTACTCGCCTTTCACACTTGCTCAGTAATCTGTTTTAACAGCAGGTTTTGCTCTACAACTTACCTAAACTAATCCCCCCATTGCCTATTACCTAGTAGTCGGTGACGGCAGATGTCTAGGCCTCATTGTTCTTGCTTAAACTGAGGTGCCAGAAGCCATGAGATACCTCATAAAATCGTTTCGACCTCCGTTAGCCCGGCATAGTGCACCTATTCTATGTTGCATCGACTCAGCAAGCGTTTAGAAGTCCCCTGCCGAGATATGAGCCATGCTGCCTCTATACCGTCCTTAATTGCGGAAGTGTCGCTGGTGCAGCGTTTTTTGCACGAAATGACCTCTCGATTAAATTTTTGATGGGAATCATATCGGCCGATCTGAGTGACCAAATAATTTGTTCGAATTGGCCAGAATGTTCTTCAAACCAGTCGTGGCCGAGTGTGGCCTGGTGACATGGCACATAGTCATCCGTAAATATTCCTTCGCTGTTTATTTAATTATTTATTTATTGTTCCGTGGGACCAAGTTAAGGAGAAGTCTCCATGGTCATGGAAAGAGTCAATATATGAAATTATAACACGACATTAGAAACAGATAAAATGATATATAAAGAAACATATTCAGGTGACAAGTCGTAAGTTTAAATAAAGAAAATCTACCATGTAACACTGGAATTTGCTTAATTTTTTAGCTCTTCCAGGAGCTCCTCGACAGAATAGAAGGAGTGAGCCATGAGGAAACTCTCCACTTTAGACTTAAAAGAGTTTGGGCAACAGCTAAGATTTTTGAGTTCTTGTGGTAGCTTACTGAAAATGGATGCAGCAGAATACTGCACTCCTTTCTGCACAAGAGTCAAGGAAGTGCATTCCACATGCAGATTGGGTTTCTGCCTAGTATTAACTGAGTGAAAGCTGCTACTCTTGGGAATAGGCTAATATTGCTAACAACAAACGACATTAAAGAAAATACATACTGTGAGGGCAACGTCAGAATTCCCAGACTATTGAATAGGGGTCGATAAGAGGTTCTCGAACTTACACCACATATAGCTCGAACAGCCCGTTTTTGAGCCAAAAATACCCTTTTTGAATCAGAAGAATTACCCCAAAAAATAATACCATACGACATAAGCGTATGAAAATATGCGAAGTAGACTACTTTTCTTGTTGAAGTGTCACTTATTTCAGATGCTTTTCTAATGGTAAATAAAGCAGCATTTAGTTTCTAAACAAGATCCTGGACATGGGCTTTTCACAACAGCTTACTATCTATCCGAACGCCTAGGAACTTGAACTGTTCCGTCTCGCTTATAATATGCCAATTCTGTCTGATCAAAATATCGGTTCTTGTTGAATTGTGAGTTAGAAACTGTAAAAACTGAGTCTTACTGTGATTAAGCATCAAATTATTTTCCACAAGCCACGAACTTATTTCATCAACTACATTATTTGATACTGATTCAATGTTACACACAAGATCCTTCACTATCAAGCGTCATCAGCAAACAGAAATATTTTTGAATCATCAGTAATACTAGAAGGCATATCATTTATATAAATAAGAAACAGCAGTGGTCCCAGCACCGACCCTTTGGGGAACGGCCCACTTAACAGTGCCCCATTGGGACTGAACATCACTACCACTCTCAATATTGCGGAAAATTACCTTCTGCTTTCTGTTCTTAAAGTAAGAGGCGAACCAATTATAAGCTACTCCCCTTACTCCATAATGGTCCAACTTCTGCAGTAATATTTTGTGGTCAACACAGTCAAAATCATTCGTTAAATTAAAGAAAACACCTAGCGTTCGCAACCTTTTATTTAATCCGTCCAAAACCTCACAGAGAAAAGAAACTATAGCATTTTCAGTTGTTAAACCATCTCTAAAACCAAACTGAACATTTGACAGCAAATTATGTGAATTTAAATGCTCCAGTAACCTTGTATATACAACCTTCTCGATAACTTTAGCAAACAACGATGGCATAGAAATAGGTCTAAAATTGTCAACATTATCAATGTCTCCCTTTTTATAAAGTGGCTTCACTACCGAGTACTTTAATGGATCAGGAAACCGACCACTCCTAAAGGAAAAGTTACAGATATGGCTATGGGCTAACATACATAGAACAATATTTCAGTATTCTGCTAGATACCCCGTCATATCCATGAGAGTTCTTGGTCTTTAGTGATTTAATTATTAACTCAATCTCCCTCTTGTCAGTATCATGGAGGAGCATTTCAGGTAACAGTCTCGGAACACTTTTTTCTAAGAGCGCTATATGATTCCCTGTTGGGACTACGTTTCTATTTAGTTCGCCTGCTATATTCAGAAAGTGATTATTAAATACTGTACATATACGCGACTTATCAGTAACACGGACATTCCCACTACGCACTGATTTTATATCCTCGACCTGTCTCAGCAGACCAGCCACTTCCTTTACGACTGACCATATGGTTTTCATTTCATCCTGAGACTTAGCTATTCTATCTGCATACCACATACATTTTGCCTTCCTAATAACATTTTTAAGCACCTTACAATACTGTTTGTAATGGGCTGCTGCATTTAGATTTTGACTGTTTGTAACGTTTTGATATAATTGCCACTTTGTTCTACAAGATATTCTTATCCCTCTAGTCAGCCACCCAGGCTGCCTGTTTGTGCTAGTACCCTGTTTTGAACGTTCTAACTGAAAGCAACTTTCAAAGAGCACGAGAAAAGTCTTGAGGAAAGCATTATATTTGTCGTCTACTGTATCAACGCTATAAACATCTTGCCACTCTTGTTCCTTGATAAGGTTTACAAAGGTCTCTACAGCAACTGGATCAGCTTTCCTAAACAGCTGATGACTATATTTAACACGTGTTGCAGCACAAAAATCTTTTAAAGTTAAAATTTGTGCATCATGATCTGAAAGGCCATTCACCTTTTTGCTAACAGAGTGCCCTTCTAGTAATGAGGAATGAACAAAAATGTTGTCTATGGTTGTTCCACTGTTCCCTTGCACTCTCGTTGGAAAGAATACGGTTTGCATGAGATTATATGAATTAAGGAGATCTACCAGCATCCTCTTCCTTGCACAATCACTTATACAATTAATATTGAAGTCACCACATATAACTAACTTTTTGTATTTCCTATAAAGTGAACCAAGAACCTCCTCTAGCTTTAGCAAAAATGTTGTAAAATCGGAGTCTGGGGATCTATAAATAACAATAGTTAGAAGTTTAGCTCCGTTAAATTTAACCACACCTGCACAACATTCAAACACATTTTCAGTGCAGTACTCAGAAACATCAATTGACTCAAATGGGATGCCGTTTTTCACATACATGGCTACTCCCCCACACCGCAAAGAGCTCCTCGAAAAGCTGCCTGCCAACCTGTATCCTGGTAAAGGAAACCTCTGAATTAGATCCTTATTAAGAAGTGTTCAGATATACCAATAATTTCAGAGTCAACATCTATAAGCAGTTCACTAACTTTATCTCTAATACCTTGTATATTTTGATGAAATATACTAATCCCTCATTACTCTGATCTCTAAGCTTTGTCAAAAGTGGTTCTTTGTTAGAGAGACTTCCCTTAAGCAGGAATACCTATCAGCTGACTTCAATCTAAAAAAGGTGCAGCTCTAACACCAACTACTGCAGGAATTTTCCCATGAGTGATCCCACCAACCCCACCTATGCTGTCACCTATAAGCTTTGCCAACCTCCCCTTCCCATACCTGTTGTGGTGCAGGCCATGTCTAGTGAAACCCGTCCTGCTGATAGACTCCACCGACACCACTGAAATGTGACCCATGCTTTCTGTCATTAGCGCACCCCCAAGTCTCATGTTATTACGCCTGACGGCTGTATTAAGATGAGGCCGATCGTGACGCTGAAACAGTTCCACGAAATGCACATTCGTGTTGCCAGTCTGAGTGGCTATCTTTTCCAGGTCACCATCTATGTCATACTCCCCATCCCTATCAATACTATTACCAGCCCCACCCACAATCACTACCTGATCATCTTTAGTAAAATCCCTACATAACCCCCCCATGTTAACAGTCACCTGAGCCAATCCTGCATTAGGCTTCACAATGCTGGTGACCTGGTACTCACTCCCCAGCACTTCCTGCGACTGCTGGCCTACACCTCTGCCATGATAACTACCTAACAGCAGAACCTTCTTCTTCCTCTTCTACATCTACATCTACGTCTACATTTATACTCCGCAAGCCACCCACCTCCCTTTTCTGTTCCAGTCGCGTATGGTTCGCGGGAAGAACGACTATCTGAAAGCCTCCGTGCGCGCTCGAATCTCTCTAATTTTACATTCGTGATGTCCTTGGGAGGTATAAGTAGGGGGAAGCAATATATTCGATACCTCATCCTGAAACGCACCCTCTCGAAACCTGGCGAGCAAACTACACCGCGATCCAGAGCGCCTCTCTTGCAGTGTCTGCCACTTGAGTTTGCTAAACATCTGCGTAATGCTATCACGGTTATCAAATAACCCTGTGACGAAACGCGTCGCTCTTCTTTGGATCATCTCTATCTCCTCCGTCAACCCGATCTGGTACGGATCCCACACTGATGAGCAGTACTCAAGTATAGGTCGAACGAGTGTTTTGTAAGCCACCTCCTTTGTTGGTGGACTACATTTTCTAAGTACTCTCCCAATGAATCTCAACCCGGTACCCGCCTTACCAACAATTAATTTTATATGATCATTCCACTTCCAATCGTTCCGCACGCATACTCCCAGATATTTTACAGAAGTAACTGCTACCAGTGTTTGTTCTGCTATCATATAATCATACAATAAAGGACCCTTCTTTCTATGTATTCGCAATAGATTACATTTGTCTATGTTAAGGGTCAGTTGCCACTCCCTGCACCAAGTGCCTATCCGCTGCAGATCTTCCTGCATTTCGCTACAATTTTCTAATGCTGCAACTTCTCTGCATACTACAGCATCATCCGCGAAAAGCCGTATGGAACTTCCGACACTATCTACTAGGTCAACTTTGCAACTGTTCTAGCCACCGTAACTACTGAGGCCTGCTGCATACTTCCTACATCTACAGCTACTAGAGATTCCTCTCCACTAGACTCTGACAGTTGGTCATATCTATTGTAAACACCAATAGTAAAACTATCTAAAAATCTTCTTCTCCTAGCAGATCTCTTGCCAACAGCCAGCTCCCATTCCCCAACCCCCTTCTCCCTCCTCATCCTATCTAGCTCCTCCTGTGCGTTTTTCAACTGCACCAGAAGGGCACAGATCTTACGCTCCTGCTCCTCTATCAACTTACTCTTGCTACATAACCCGCAGTTCCAGGAGAGGATCTCACCAGAATGCCCACTGGCTTCCCCACTGCATTCCCCCCAGTGAAAATACTTCCAACAAGTCTCACACAGCAATCCACTACTCACGAACCTACGGCAAAGCCCACACTTCTCACTCATGGTAAAATTTTACTTTTTCTAAGTTCCGCTACTACAATAAGAAGATGTTAAAAAGCTGACTACAATAATCACAAACTTACTCTACAAGGGAAGTAACTACTATTATTAACAGTATTAATAAACAACAAATGTGAAGATAACAAAAGACTAATACAGAAAGAGAATCAAACGTCCAATGACACAGTAACGAAGCTGAAAACAGTTCCCAAAACGTTCTTCTCAAATTATTTCACCAGAAAACACAGAAAACTCCGGTTGAAGACTGCTAAAGTTCCTAAATAAACCACTATACACAAACAATTAATTAGTACTTAGCTTTCGATGCGCCGCTACAGCTGCAACTGGTCAGCGCGGAATGTAAACACAGGTAAGAGGTTACGTTGCTCGATACGAAACACTCACAAATATCAGGTCACAACACAAGAAAGGCAGAGGTGAATGAAGAAAACACTAATCCAACATGAAGCCCATGAATGTCTGCAGATGGTCTTGAAGTAGCCAAACCACAATCAGAGGACCCACTTTATTCCATGACGACGCAGCCCACAATATTACGAAGCGACACCAGCATCAACATTGCCTTGTTGACAATTTGTGTCCATGACTTCGTGGGATCTGCACCACACTCTAACCCTGCCATCGGCTCTTACCAACAGTAATTGGGACTGACCTGACTAGGCCACGGTTTTCCAATCGTCTAAGAGTCCAACCGACACGTTCACGAGCCCGGGAGAGGCGCTGCAGGCGATGTCGTTCTGTTATCGAAGGAACTCGCATCGGTCGACTGCTGCCATAGCCTAATAACGTCACAAATCAAAACACTGTCCTAACAGACACGTTTGTCCTACGTTCTACATTGACTTCTGTGATTATTTCATGCAGTGTTGCTTGTCTGTTAGCACTGACTACGCAAACGCCGTTGCTCTCAGTCGTTAAGACCGTCGGCCCTACTGCGTTGATTGTAGTTAGAGGTAATGCCTGAAATGTGACATTCTTGGCACACTCCTAACGATTTCCGAATGGAATGTCCCATGCGTCTAGCTCCGGTTACCATTTGTGTAGAAGTTTCCTAATTCCCATCATGCGACATAATCGCCTTTGCAATCTACTCACATGAATCACCTGAGCACAACTGACAATCCACTGCCCTTTCATACCTTGTGTACACCACCTGCATGTGGGCATATCTTTGTACCACGACTTTTGTCACCTCACTGGATGGTCAGGCACACTGGAATAGCTATCTGTAACTAATCTTTAAATTTATGTTTGTTTTCTTGCCCTTGTCCTGAATTCCTACTGAAGAAGTCTTTTAGTAGCACAAGATAATTCCAAATTCTCCTTGAACTCAAAAGGGAGACGCACTTCACTTATTTGATGTGAGTACACAGTATGGTTTGAGAGTAAATCGGAGAAAGACGAAGGTAATGAGAAGTAGTAGAAATGAGATCAGCGAGAAACTTAACATCAGGATTGATGGTCACGAAGTCAATGAAGTTAAGGAATTCTGCTACCTAGGCAGTAAAATAACCAATGACGGACGGAGCAAGGAGGACATCAAAAGCAGACTCGCTATGGCAAAAAAGGCATTTCTGGCCAAGAGAAGTCTACTAATATCAAATACCGGCCTTAATTTGAGGAAGAAATTTCTGAGGATGTACGTCTGGAGTACAGCATTGTATGGTAGTGAAACATGGACTGTGGGAAAACCGGAACAGAAGAGAATCGAAGCATTTGAGATGTGGTGCTATAGACGAATGTTGAAAATTAGGTGGACTTATAAGGTAAGGAATGAGAAGGTTCTACGCAGAATCGGAGAGGAAAGGAATATGTGGAAAACACTGATAAGGAGAAGGGACAGGATGATAGGACATCTGCTAAGACATGAGGGAATGACTGCCATGGTACTAGAGGGAGCTGTAGAGGGCAAAAACTGTAGAGGAAGACAGAGATTGGAATACGTCAAGCAAATAATTGAGGACGTATGTTGCAAGTGCTACTCTGAGATGAAGATGTTAGCACAGGAAAGGAATTCGTGGCGGGCCGCATCAAACCAGTCAGTAGACTGATGACAAAAAAAAATATCTTGTGCCGTGTGATCACGAAGAACCGTGTGGCTGGTCCTTACTCTATGGGGCCCTTAGAAACATGGCTGCCAAGGAGGGGAAGGAAGCCAGAGCGCGCTCCGTGTGCATACCGGGGTAAGTCATTCCGGGTGTGGAAATGGTGTTTCCGGATGCCATGTAAAGTACAGGGTGCAGCCAACTGCAGGTATTGGTCCACTTGGTCCATGTCGGTACCAATGACGTGTGTCTCTCTGGAGCGGAGGTGATTCTCCCTGGTTTCTGGTGGCAAGCGGAAATGGTAAAGACTGCCAGTTTTGCTTGCGAGATTAAGGCGGAGCTCACCATCTGCAGCATCGTCGACAGAACCGACTTTGGTCCTTTGGCGCAGAGCCGAGTGGAGGGTTCGAATCAGAGGCTCAGGTGGTTCTGTGACCGTGTAGGGCTGCAGATTGATTGACTTGCCCCATCGGGTGGTGGGTTTCCGGGTTCCTCTTAATAGATCAGGAGTCCACTACACACAGGAGGCGACTCCAAGGGAAAGGGGGGGGGGGGGTTGTAGAAGGGACTGGGCTGTTTTTTAGGTTAGAGGATCTCAGGGAACCACAGAAGGAGCGTCCGTCTAAAAGAGGGCAGGTGCAACACAGTAAGGTAGTTGTAGAAACGGTCGGTGTAGTAGTTGTAAACTGTCGTGGCTGTGTTTGGAAAGAATCAGAACTCCAAGTCCTAATAGAAAGCACTGAAGCTCAAATAGTTACAGGTACGCAAAGCCGGAAATAAGTTCAGACGAAATTTTTTCTAACGACCTAACAGTGTTCAGAAAGGATAGATTAAGTACAGTTGCTGTCAAAAGTAGTTTACTTTGTAGTGAAACTGAAGTAGATAGTATGGGTAGAAGTTATACTTACCAATCGGACTAACCTATTAAATGTAAATGGATCGTTTCACCGACCCCCTCCCCCCCCCCCCCCCTCCCGGTCCACGACTCAGAAGATATAGTTGCTGAACAGTTCAAAGAAAACCTGTGTATCATTTGAAATAGGTACCCCACTAATGCAATTATAGTCGGTGGTGACTCAAATCTACCCCCGATGCGCTGGAAAAATTATACGTCTAAAGCAGGCGGCAAGCATAAAACGTCGTCCGAAATTGTACTGAATGCTTTCTCAAAAAATTATTTTGAACAACTCGTTCATGAGCCCACTCGAAGCGTAAATGTTTGCAAAAGCATACTTGACCTATTAGCAACAAATAATACTGGACTAATAGGGAGTATCATGACGAATACAGGGATTAGCGACATGAAGGCATTTGCAGCGACGCTGAATACCGTAACACCCACAAACATAAAAAGGAACGCAATTTACATCTATTGGAAAAAGGTGATAAAAATGCTCTTAAAGCCTTTTTAAGAGAAATTGTCCACTCCTTCCGTCTGATCACGTTAGCGTAGAAAAGATGTGGAATGATTTCAAAGAGATAGTATCGACGGCAATTGAGAGATATATACCACACAAATTAATAATTGATGGTACTGATCCCCCATGGCACACAAAACGGGTGAGATTTCTGTTGCAGAAGCAACGAAAAATGCATGCCAAATTTAAAAGAACGCAAAATCCCCAAGTTTGGCAAAGCTGAAGAAGGCTTACTTCAATGCGAGATGCTTTTAATAATTTCCACAACTAAACTCTGTCTCGGAATCTGGCAAAAAACCAAAAGAGATTCTGGTAATACATGAAGCACACCAATGGCAAGACGCAATTTAGACCTTCACTGCGGGATATCAACGGTGAAGTCATTGGTGACAGTGCCACTAAAGGAGAGTTATTAAACACGGTTTTCCGAAACTCCTTCACCAAATAAGACGAAGAAAATATTCCTCAATTCGAATCAAGAATAGTTACCAAGATGAGAAACATAGAAGTAGATATGCTCGGTGTAGCAAACCAGCTTAAATCACTTAATAAAGCCAAGGCCTCAGGTCCAGATTGTATACCAGTCAGGTTCCTTTCAGAGTATTTTGATGCAGTAGCTGCATATTTATCAATTATCTACAACCCCTCGCTCATAGAAAGTTCCGTATCATATCACTAACGTCGATTTGCAGTAGGGTTTTGCAACATGTACTGTGTTCGAACATTAAGGATTTATAGACACAGTTCTTGTGAAACACAACTATCTCTTTATACTCATGAAGTAATGTGTACTATTGACAGGGGATGTCAAATTGATTCCATATTTTTAGATTTCCAGAAGGCTTTCAACACCGTTGCGTCTTCTAACCAAACTGCGTGCCTACGGAGTATCGCCTCAGTTGTGCGACTGGATTCGTGATTTCCTGTCAGAAAGGTCACAGTTAGAAGTAATAGACGCGAAATCATCGAGTAAAACAGAAGTAATATCCGACGCTCCTCAAGAAGTGTTATAGGCCCTCTATTGTTCCTGATCTATATTAACGACATACGGGACAATCAGAGTAGCTGTCTTAGATTGTTTACAGATTATACTGTCATTTACCGTCTTGTAAAGTCATCAGATGACCAAAACGAATCGCTAAATGATTTAGAATAAGATATCTGTATGGTACGAAAAGTGACAATTGACCCTGAATAAAGAAAAGTGTGAAGTTATTCACATAAAAGAAATCCGCTAAATTTCTATTACGCGATAAGTCACACAAATCTTAGAGATTACAATGACAAATAACCTAAATCGGAACGACCACATTAATAATGCTGTGGGTAGAGCAAACCAAAGACTGCGATTCATTGGCAGAACACTCAGAAGGTGCAACAGATCTACTAAAGAGATTGCTTACACCACGCTTGTCGTGCCTATTCTGGAGTATTGCTGTGCGGTGTTGGATCCGCATCAGATGGCACTGACGGACGACATCGAAAAAGTTCAAAGAAGGGCGGCTTGCTTTCGTATTACCGCGAAATGGGAGAGATAGTGCCCCAGACATGATACCTGAATTGCAGTGGCAGTCATTAAAACAAGGGCGTTTTTCGTTGTAACGGGATCTTCTCATGAAATTTTAATCACCAGTTTTCTCCTCTGATTGCGAAAACATTATGTTGGCACCCACCTGCATAGCGAGAAATAGTCATCACGATAAAATAAGAGAAATCTGGGCTCACACAGGAAAATTTAAATGCTTGCTTTTTCCAAGGGCCGTTTGAAAGTGGAACGGTAGAGTGACAGCTTGAAGATGGTTCATTGAAAACTCTGCCAAGCACTTCATTGTGAATAGGAGAGTAATCATGTAGACGTAGACGTAGACTCATTGTTCATAATATATTTTTAATAGAAAACAGTTTCGACGTAGCAACAACACTTGCCGGCTTGCATCCAATTCACGAAGTATCAAGAGACAGTCACTGTACTTCATGTATACTGTAAATGTGACTAACACTCAGCGTAACGGGAAAATCAATGTTTCAACTTAATGTCTCTAACAAATGGTCCTGTGAAATGAAGCAGCACACAGTGCAGAATCATTGTCTGTTACTTCATTACATTATGCCTATGTTTCAATAAAGAGAACCAGAAACTTTGGCAGTAAACAGTACTGTATTGTCTTAATATATCACCTGAAACATTAAATACTTTACTATAAAATGTTTCGAATGCCTTTGTTGATCACTTACCTGTTAGCAGTGACGACATTTCACTGCTCGTTGTTCAGTTACTTGCAGATTAAATACGTCAAACAAATTTTACCGCATGATATTGTGATTCTCTTATCAGATTACTGAAAACGTGAGTTTTAAGTAAAAAACAGAAATCACTGCAACGTAGACGTCCATCGACTCGCTTTCAAATATACGTTTCGTCATTCACTAAACATTTCCTCATGTGTGTAAGAAAAATATCGCGGCGTAT
The DNA here is from genome assembly GCF_023864345.2 of Schistocerca serialis cubense. Taxonomy (NCBI): domain Eukaryota; kingdom Metazoa; phylum Arthropoda; class Insecta; order Orthoptera; family Acrididae; genus Schistocerca; species Schistocerca serialis. The sequence goes on along the minus strand of NC_064641.1, from coordinate 665,920,187 downwards.
AATTGTGCCATATCTACAAGTATATTTTAGAGCATATTTGGGTTTCTCTTATCATGATAGGCTTTTTGTAAGTGAAGGATTTAGTACGCCATATGAAGAAATATGTTTGTAAACTTGTAATAAACGACTACGCTTTTTCGTCATTTTTTCGTCTATAATGAAATCATTGCATGCTAACAATGTGATTTCATAGTAAGATCAATCCAACTCTTGAGAGGCTAAAATGTTGAATCTGCTTATTCTCCTGTGGAACAAAACGTTGACTTATTAATTATAGTGCAATGTACCAGTATTTAGACAGCGCACGGCACAAGTAAAAATGAATTTTTCATTTCAGATTATGTCAATAGAGAGATATAAATATTTGAGATTCAATGATGCCCCTAACAAACTTATTCTTAGACACTTGTAGCGGACTATTCCATTTAAAAACAACGTACATGAAGTACTTCGTGTAAGGTGAGTGGAAAGATTATACCTGCATCTGAAACTTGTGTTACATCTTCTAACTGGAAGTACATAAATTAATCTCAAATGCCAGCGTACAATGAAACAGTGCGACAAAAATTTTCTATCTCAGAGTTGTATGTTTGTACCCTCGAATTTGTTCTCCTTCAGTGATGAACCTTAATATTAAGTTATCTCTAATTCGTACAGTTTCCTTCCTCAGGGGCAAATAATGTCTTTTTGAATATTCTGGATGAAAATCTTGGATACAATTTGGCTCGACACGAAAGCTAAATTGATTATATTTTGAATTTCATGTATGTATTTCCATTAATAAAACAGATTAGGTAATATGCGAGTGCAGGCGTCCTCGGCGAATTTCATACATGAAGTCTTCACGGATTGTCAGCCGAGTAGCATCGTCGTCTCGTAGCAACGTTCGATGGAATGCGTCTCCATCATCTTCAGGCTGAAGATGATGGAGACGCATTCCATCGAAACGTTGGTACGAGACGACGATGCTACTCGGCTGACAGCCCGTGTAGACTTAATATCTAAACAGGTAAGTTCTGAACTCTGTCGTAATGTAAGTAATGTCTCGGAGAGAGAGATAAAGAGTGTTTCCTGTTCTAAGTGGTTCGGATTTTAGCCCTCATTAATAAGTGTATTGAAATAGTTGTTATATTACGATGGAGAAAAAAGGGAAGGATCGACAATTTAGGGCTGTGTAATCGGGGATAAATACGATGGTATCAGAGTGTGACAGTTTCTTACCGTCGTGACACAATCAGAGTAGTGTGGTACCAGGTTTTACATTTCAAAAACATCAGTTTCTGGCACAATGATATATTATTTATTATATACATATTTAACACAGAAGATATGTTACAAACAATTGTACACACATATTTCTTTGCACAAACATTTAGATGTACGACGAATATGCAATATCTGAAACTTTTCAATTCGACACATTTATAATAACATTAAATGGTGGAAGCAACGGAAGTCAAAAGAGAACGACGTCTGATCGAACGCAGATATCTGTACTGAATTTATCTGATAACACACAAAATATGACAGAGGAGCGTATGACAATTATTTCTTTATAGATATGTTAGCGCACAACAGGAAGTTAATTTTCATCGTTCACACCGAAAAACTTTTTTAAAACACTAATCAACAACATCAACAAGGTAACTTGCAGTCTTCGCTCGAGGATTCAATCTCCGTATTGTCTCGTTTCGGTACCCTATCGATACACTCTCCCACGCTGTGCTGGCCCAAAAAACGTGAAAAATAAAGCGCTCTGTTCACTTAACGCCAGTGTCGGCAGGTTGCGCCAGGCCCGTGCAAAGTTAGCGCCCGATCCTTCTCCCGTCCTGTGAACTAACACGATCGCGCGCTAGACGACGACGCAACAGCGCCCTCCCGCGAGTCACGTCCGAACTGCGCATGCGCGCGGCACGCGGCCCTTTCGCGAATGGTAGCGTTGCGTCGCGATGCATTTCGCGACACAGAAGCCTGGAAACTCGTCACCGCAAATTAGAGGCCGGATTCCGGAGCCCGGCTGCCTTAATCAGGGCACCGCCTCGTGACACGCCGGATTCTCCACTGCGACACGCACGTAGCGAGCGACGCGATTCGTCAGTGTACGAGGCGCCCGTCTGTTCTGCAGATAATCTAGACCGATGGTGTTACAAATACAGGGATCGTTTGGAACTCTGTACAGCGACACTGATGTACGCGTATTTTCAGCCACTAGTTTAGTCTGCGTTTTGTGTGTGTTTGTGTACTTATGGCGATCGCCACAAAATGTTTCGAAAGGTATTTCGGTAATTCTTCACGATAAAGGATGACAGCCAAAACAGTTGCAGGATAAAGAGTTATTAAAATTCTTGACCAAGTTGTCGGTATATATATAAATATACCTTCATCAGAAGTAAAAAACCCTCAACAGGAAGACACTTTCACTAGCAAAACATTAGCATCGGAAAAGATTTTTTTTTCCTTTATTGATTTTCAATTCCCCCCCAAAGGGGGCGGGCTGGCAGCAGCTTAGTATGCCGCTCTTCAGCCTAAGGACTTTTGTGAAAACGGAAGAAGAGAAGAAACAAGAAAAACAGGCGATAAAACGGTGACTTAAAGTGTGAAATGGTGGAAAAATGCGGAAAGTATAAACAGAAAGCACAAGGGGTTGGCAATGTTAATAAAATACACAGGAATCAGACAAGTAACATAGTAGACACACAATTAAAAAACATGGCGACAGTCTGGTTTCTGTTCGCAAGAGATAAAAAATCACACCCAGCGACAGTATCATGGCCGTTCGCAACACTTCCCAAAAGACACAACACGGAACACTCACTGTAAAACACTGCACGAAAATGGCGGCACAAAGATGACACTCCCAAGCCAAAGGCAGATGGGGGGAGGGCGGGGACCTGGAGGAGGGGGAAAAACAAGGAGGGAGGAGAGGAAAAAACGAAAAGGGGGGGGGAACCAAGGACGGTGATGACTCATAAGGGGGGAGAGGGGCAGGGGAGATGCGAGAGGGAATGAGAAGAGGCACAGGAGGGAAATACAAAAGGACTCGGGGGAGAGAAGGGGGCAGAGAGAGGGGAAGTGGGGAAAGAAGAGAAGGAAGGGGGGGAGAGGGAGCCCGGGAGAAGGAAAGGAGGGGGAGTGAGGATCAGAGTTGATAGGATGGATAAATGGAGGGAGAGAGGGCATAATCCTTGAGGGGGAGTTGATAGAAGCCACCTTGGGAAAGGAGATGAAGGGTGTAGAGGTGGAGGGTAGGGGGGACACAACAGTGAAGATGTGGCAGGGGGCAGGGAGGGGAGAGGAGAGGAGCAACCAGGGGGTGAGGGGGTTCAAGATGGCGGGAGGTGTAGAGTATGCGGATATGTTCAAGGAATAGGAGCAGATGGGGTCGGAAAAGCGAAACACTAAAGCTTAAGTAACAGTGAAATTAACAAAGTAATACAGCCACAAAATCTTTTAGTTACTTACTAAAATTACATCATGCAATGAATATTAATAAAACAATTGTGCCAAAGCCGTCGTCAATAGTTACGACATCTTCTCCATCTGTACCACATGATTAGAGGCACAGGGTCAGTGTGAACAGTTTAGTACCAGTACTTCGTCTATGAACTATCGAGACGAGAAAGCACTAGACAGCCGTGCATATTAAAATCCATGGATACTTACATAAGCGCATCCAATTTATTAAAAGTTGTGCTAATTCAAACCTTATGTCTTAATAAATAAAACATATCAGACCACTTAAAATCATCTATGTGAAATAGAAAATATGGAACCAATTTACCTGTGTCCTAGTCTCAAACAGATGAAGTTTGCGCTATGGAACACATCTAACGAGAGAGGGCACTAGTGTAATGCGCGAGAATCTCTCGTATCGTAGGCGGTAAAATACATGCTAGCGAAAACAACTGTCTTCCTGTTCAGGAATTTTTACTTCTGTTGAAGGTATATTGATATACACCGAAACCTTGCTCAAGAATTTTAATAAATCTTTATCCTGCAACAGTTTTGGCTGTCATCCTTTATCGTGAAGAATTTCAACAGTTGCTGTTTCAGCCATGTTTAAAATCTTGAAGTATTTCGGTAAATTACGTACAAGTATCCATAATTATTACCTTGAGTTGATGAGCGCGCGGAAGTACGCTGGTTAATTCAGAAATTGGCAAATACGGTGTAAGAGAGATATATGTTGTCCAACAATAATCTACTAGATGTATGACCAACTTGTGTATCGTTTATACTCCACTGATAATTCGAGGTATCGAAAGAATGTTATTACATAAAGAGTGCTCTTTACTATCTGTGTGATGAAAACTTTTGTATCTTTTATATCTAATAGAGCATCTTTTATTGACGAAACGATACCCTGTTATGGTTCTGGATAGCACATCAATATATTAGACCTCTTTATGCGCTCTTCATTGCCCTACGTCAGCTGGATTCCGTTGTACTCTTTTTTCTGTGTCTCACCACACACCCATTGCTGCCATGGCTCACAGAGTACATCTTCCTGCCTGTAAATTATCACTAATTTAGTATTCTTCACAAATAAATACCTCCTTCATTAATTTCTTTTATTGTGATCACTATGTTTAATACTTCTGTAATTAAAGCGTTCTCTGTGAAGACGACTTAACTGCAATTTATTGAGATCGGCACACAGAGCATCACATGGTTTTTTATTCATTGCGAACTCTCGTGCATGAATTAATTTTCAAACAAATGTAACCGATACATTGCGTTTTCAGAATATATGACGTGATAATGGAGAATGTGAAAATTACTGACTCATATAGATTTCAGTTCAACCAGTGCCCCAATTAATGAAGCAAGCGAAAGTGAATATACACGTCTAATAATGAGATTGAAAAAAAACTTCAAAATGACTAAGCAGGAATGGTTATAAGACAAATGCAAGCACATAGAAGCATATGTCACTAGGGTACAGATAGATTATTTCCTACAGGAAAATTGAAGAGGTTTTTGGCGAAAAGACAATCAGCAGTATGAGTACCAAAACCCAAGATGGAAACCAGTAATAAGTAAAGAAGGTAAGCTGAAAAGTGGGAAACGTATATAAATGGGCTATACCACACGGCAATATTACAGAAAGGGAAACGGAAGTAACGGAAGATGAGATAGGAGATATGATGCTGCGCCGCGAGGTTTGAGGCGTCATGTCACGGACTTCGCGGCCCTTCCCGCCGGAGGTTTGAGTCCTCCTTCGGGCATGGCTGTTTGTGTTGTTCTTAGCATAAGTTAGTTTAACTAGTGTGTAAGTCTAAGGACCGATGACCTTAACAGTTTGGTCCCTTACGAGTTCACTCACATTTGATTTTTATGATGCTGCGAGAAGAATTGAACAGAGCACTGAAGGACCAAAATCGAAACTAGACCCCTGGAGTAGACGACATTTCCTCAGAAATACTCATATCCTTGAGAGACTCAGCCATGAAAAAACTATTACACCAGGTGTGCGAGATGTATGGAACAGACAAAATACCCTCAGTCTTCCATAGGAAGTAATAATTCCAATTCCAACGAATGCAAGTTCTGACAGGTGTCAATGTTACGCAAGTATCACTTTAATAAGTCATGGCTGCAAAATATTGAGACGAATTATTTCCAGAAGACAGGAAAAGCTAGTAGAAACCAAATTCATGGAATATCAGTTTGGGCTCCAGAGAAGTGTCGGCAAATGGGAAACAATAATCAGCCTACGACTATTTTTTTAACTATAGGTTAAAGGCAAATCTATGATTATATCATGTGTATACGTAGAGGAAACAATTGAGAATGTTGACTGGAGTGCACTCTTTGAAATTATGAAGGTAGAGAGGGTAAAGTAAAGGGAATAAAAGTTATTTACAATTTGTACAGAAACCAGACAGCAGTTATAAAACTCGAAGGGTTCTAGCCTATCCCCGATCTTATTCTATCTGTACATTGGGCAAACAGTAAAGTAAACCAAAGAAAAACTTGGAGAAGGAATTAAAGTTCAGGGAGAAAAATTAAGAACTTCGAGATTTGCTGATTACATTGTAAGTCTGTTAGGGACAGCAAGGAACTTGGAAGAGAAGCTGAACAGCTTAGAAAGTTGATTGAAAGCAGGATATAAGATGAATATCAACAAAATCAAAACGATAACGGACTACAGTCGAACTGAATGAGGCGATGCTGAGGGAGCTACATTAGGAAATATGACTGTAAACGAAGTATATGAGTGTTTCTATTTGGGTGGTAAAATAACTGACGATGGCCGATGTACAGACGATATAAAATCCAAACAGGTAATTGCGAGATAAGCATTACTGAAGAACAAATATTTGTTGAAATCAAATATAAATTTAAGATATAATTGCGTAGGCTTCCGCGGCCAGAGTCAGTCGACATAAAAGTTTTCTGGGTTTGGTACCGCGTCATAATGTAAAAAGCTACTGCTGCTATAGAAAAATCAACGTTTCGACCACGATTGCAACGGCCTTCTTCTGGGTCCAATGGTTTTTCTGTAGCAGCAGTAGGTTTTTACACTATGACGCGGTACCAAAGCCAGAAAACTTTTATGTCGATAAATTTTAGAGTTAGGAAGTCTTTTCTGAAGGTATTTGTCTGGCGTGTAGCATTCTATGGAAGTTAAATGTGGTCGATTCGTAGTGCAGGGAAGAAGAAAATAGAAGATTTTGAAATGTGGTGCAACAGAAAAATGCTGAATATTACATTAGTAGATCGCGTGGCCAACGAAATGGTATTGAACAGAACTGGGGAGAAAAGAAATTATGGACAACTTAACTGAAAGAAGGGATCGGTTTTGCAGGACAAATCCTGAGGTGTCACAAAATTACCAATTCAATATTGGAGGGAAATGTGAAGAGTAAAAGTTGTAGAAGGAGACAAAGAGACGAAAACAAAAGAATGTTGGCTGCAATAGTTATTCGGACACGAAGCGTCTTGCACAAGATAGAATAGCTAGGAGGACTTCATGAAACCAGTCTTCGGAATGAAGACCAATAAAACCACAAATGTTACTCGCTAATATATCTGATATGTGACATCAAAATGATACGAGGAAAGAACACTTGATAGTATGTAACAGTGGTCCTCATTTGGACTAGACAAATAAACAAATGAAAAATAATGGTTGTTTATGTTGGCAGACCAAGATTTCTTAATCGGACAATGTCAAGCAAAAATAGTGTAACGAGTGTGAAAGCAACTGAACTAGTAGACTTTACTCACACATTTCGACCATTCGCCAGCCATTTTCCGAACTACCTAACTGAAAGCATTAACAGTCACTAACAGCTGTCAAATAACGCAGAAGAAGGCAAATTATACTATTACAAATATGTTATTTCAAGAAATTTTGTTTCAACATCCCAAACGCTTTATGAAATAGTAACACTGTCCGTGCTACGTTGAACACACTAAAATAATCTGACAAGAGCGGAGAACAAAATAAATCACCAAATGATTTCAGATAGAAAGAAATACGGATCGTAAATGGTTACAGATCTCAAGAAGAAGTAGAAATCCGACCTTGTAGCATTTTTTTGTACTAAGACGTTACTTACGAGCTTGAATTACTGGTAGTATGAGTGGTATACAGACAGCGTTACTGTGCTAGAGACGTCATGTGTTATTTGTGCTTCTGGTCGCTCGACCCATTATAGATTTCTGCCTTCATTAATGTAGGAGATATGTCTCGCGAAATCGGAAAAATCATTTCGAGACAAACTGTACTCTTTTGTTCGCGGGGATCTGTACAAAGCATATGACAGTGATGCACTTTCGTGTTTGTATTGATATTGATACAAAGCACAGATTCTGCGTGACAGCAGACAGGCGGTTTCTTCTAGAGAATTCCCCAAGGGGGTCGTCAAGTTTGCAACCTTCGCCAGGCGGAGATTTCACACCGGAGGACATTGTTAACGTGGTCTGTATTTAACTGGAAACAGCAAATTGAGTGAATGAGAACCCATACGTTAAAATTGAGTGAATGAAAACCCATACGTCACTAATTTGATTAGGCTTTCTCGTCAAATAACATTAAAGAACTCTGTTTTATCTCTAGTAATCGACCTAGGTACCTACGACAAGACAGCCTTCAATTCATTTCAACTTAGCGATCACAGCTTGCACTGATAGGAATGATAACCTTAATGATCACAATAATCGTTACCAAATCAGTCATCCACGAACATGGACGTACGGGCGTACAAGTGTGTGAGAAAGTAAACGCTAGGAGCAGTGTTCTGGTGGAAGGCATGTTGTATCATGTGACTTGTGGCGGTGTATCAGATGAATATCGGACTATGATCTGGAGCGTTACTGGAAAGTATTGAGAATCTTCACTGTTATTCTGAACAACAGTCGCCCCATTTGCAGTCCTGTAGAAATTACAGGCGTGCTGTTACTTCTCTGACACTACTGGCGCTAATTTCCAGTATCACAATTGCAGCTTTGTTTGGTGGATCGTCATTCACAGGCCGGCATGTCGATTCAGCACGTCTCCGACTGAATATGCTTGAGATGCATTTCGCCTCAGTTGGATCCTCCACATCTCTTTGAATATATTTAATCTCTAACCAGCTTTTCAGTATCATCTGGGATACATGTAGTCTCCAATTAACTACTTCCCAACTCCCAGTAACTAATACTACGGAACGTCAGATTTTCGTCGGCGTAACCAGATAGGCAATATCTTGGGAAGTTCTCTGAAGTTGACAAACACCGTACATAGATTGTTTATCGCAACTTAGTGTGTTGTCACAAAACTTTCAGTGAGTAAAGTGACTAACTGAAACTTTTTGCTTACTTCAGTGTTTTACGTCGGACGTAAATAGTTATCTGCTACTTTTTCTTCAGACGATGTAGTTCACGATTTTCTTTCTATCTACCTTACACCTGCAAATAAAATGTGGGTAGGTTCTAAAATTTTATTGTTGCCAGGACTGTTTCTACAACGAAACAAGAATCTAAGAGGCAACTTTATCTAATGAAGTTATAAAAGTATGTAACATCTTTCTTGAATAATTTCGTTGTTATTGTTGAAACAAAGGATCGCAGGAATGGAAAAAAAGTTTGCACAGTCCATGTATATGCACAGCACACACTCGAATCAATAGGAGCCCAACCCGTTCAGGAATACACGTTGGGGATTCTGTCCACTTTCCTCCCAGGGAGCGAGCCTGGTGTTACACAGTAAATGCACCCCTGATGTTTCGTCACTACCTCACACACAGCTCGATGGAACGAGGTTGCAGTTGTAATTTAATAGTTTAAGATAATTACTCGACATGTATTCACAGTTGGGAATGCGAAAAATCATTAGGTTATAAGGGATTGGCGACAGTGAAAATTTTGCCGGTCTGGGACTCGAACCCGGAGTTCCCGCTTTAGACGAGTGGTCACATTAACCGCCTTGCTATCCGTACACTACTCGTGGCCATACCCAAACTTCCAAGTCTCTTCGTTCATTCGACAAAACCTGCACTCGTACACACTGTGAGATTCCCGCACAGCGGAGGACATTTTAATTGAATGTACCGCCCGATAAATGCGATAATGCAGTCAATGTGTTGCATCATAATTCTTAACAACACAATCAATGTAATATGGCAACTGTATTTACAATGTTCATTTACTTAAATGACTACAGCACTGCCAAAAAAAGGTATACCAAGACAACTTAATCCGAAACAATTTACCATTTTTTTGTAAAGTGATATGTGCCTTTATTCGTTGTGTTCTCATTCTTGTGATGGTTTGACTCTGAGTTGAAAGCCTGTAGTTCCGCAAGTCAATTTGAATTTGCTCAGATTGTAGTGCGATGAGCATTATGAATGTGGTTCGGCTTAATAATTCTCCTGAATAGCAGCAAACTTTATATAGATACATATATTTGCGTGAACACTGAAAGCTATCAAGGATAGGCCACATCCTGCGACCCACAGATTTCGACGAAATTCAGCAAACTAGTCGGGAACCACTCAGAAGTACCTCCTGTGAAGGGATTAGGTAACTGTGCTTCCTCTCCCGCGACAATCAAGATCGAAAGTCATAATACGGAATACGTTCAGGAGCAGGCGGAATGTTTAGAAGAATAGAAAATACATAAATTTTATTTGTTCCTTTGAGGCCTGTAACCTAATAATTCCTGAGAAACCGATCAATTAGTCATTTCAATTGGTTGCATATATGCCTCACAGAAACGTTTGTTGTCTGGGGCAGGAAGTAAGTGATATAAAGCTCACGACCAGCTCACAGATACCTTTCGGACGCCTGGGTTTGAATTGAATTTCCGGCAATTCGTCTTTAGTCTTTAGCAAAAGAATGGAATCACGAAACTTACATATCGTTAATGTTACTTTAAACAAAATTGATTTTATTAATAACGAAGGAAAGAAGTGACTAGCATACGTGCATACGAAATTCGACAACACGTGTTTATTCTCAGTACAATTCCTTCTGACAAAATAAATTATGTCTTTTAATGGGACCACGAAGATCAAAAGCGATCTAAAGCGTTACATGATTATACATGGTCTATCCCACTCTTTATCAATCCCTCTTCCTCTCTTCCTCCACCCCCCCCCCCCTCTCTCTCTCTCTCTCTCTCTCTCTCTCTCTCTCTCTCTCTCTGCCTCTCTCTCTCTCCCTCTCTCCCTCTCCCCCTACTTTTTCTTTTTTTCCTTTATTTCTCGGAGACTGAAATAAAGAAAACAGCACCTGGCTGTCGATGTACGACCATGCGCCTTCAAAGTGTGTTGGACTGAGCAGAGCAATTACAGGTATTATCGTTGATCACTTTGCACTTTGTTGACTAGTGTTCCACCGATTGCTCTTAGTCCGAAATGGAATCTTCCGTTATCACCTGCCATCTCGACTTCTGCGGTTAAAGGAAGCATCGTGACCTTGATCATTTCTTAAGAAGTAGCCCCGTCTAGTGCACTACAGGTGGCCGAAATCGAGGGTTCGCAAGATTTGGCCTTTAATTGTAAGAGAAACTTATGTATGGTAGGAAAATATCAGTTAACGTCAGCTCGTCAGCTACATTATGTTGTTCTGCGGTTAGAGATTAGATTAACGAGATGAAAACAGATTCGAAACATTAAGGTCATTACCATAGATTTGAACCTTGTATCTTCACATCAGATTGTTTTTGATTATTTGTGTTTACGTCAGCTGCTACGGGATACAGTGAGGAAACCGTAATAAGCTAACTACTGTATGTGCTTTTCGCTTCCACATTAGTTTTTCACGCCGCGTCAGTTCTGTAAGTGGTAAAATGTCAGGTATCACAGAAGATCTTGTCCTCCTAGTCGAATGGAAGGAACCTGTTGAACGGTATGAACAGCATAATTAACAAGTAAATGAAGGTAACCTGAGCAAAGAAAAAGCTGATCTAGAATAATAGTGAGGAGAACAATTAGAGTTTTACCAAACGAACTGCGCCGTAAAATGTGTCAGAGACTAAGATTACACAAAATATTTGAAGAAAGAGAAAAAATAAACGTTGAGTCGTGTGGACACAGACAATACTCTTGGACTAAAATATTAAGTATTGGTATGACAGTAAGGTGTACATCTGGAGTGAATTACAGAGAAGATAAACTGATACGGTTTTAAATTATGATAAAGACTAGATGAAGTACGAAAGTAAAGGGTAACAGAAAGTAAGGATACAAGATGTCCTTCCGGTAGAAGGGATAGTGTAATGGGCACTACAAGGATTAGTACTGGGGATACATTGTAGGAAAGGACGTGGTTTACAGTACAGAAAAAGATAATGAGAATACTTTGTACAATACCTAAACCTAGAAGAATCTATTGATGTGGATAGAAAGAACTGCAGCCTAGAGTCATTAGATTCGTAAGATCGTCTGTAAAAGAAAAATGGTCGTATGCTAACTTCAGTCCGCAATAGTTTCATCCTTGTGTGTATCGCCCTCTGTATCAAATTATGCCAATCAGAAATGTCACTCATGACGCAACAGAGGAAGTGTAGAAGTGTACTTCTGTGGAGATATCTGAAGACTTGTTGGAACTCTCTGAGCTCTTAAAATTTTCTATCTCGCCATAAGAACTGGAGCCTGAAAGTTCCATAACCCTAATCACCTCTCATATTAGTCGCTTACTTATCGTTCCATCTCGATGATAGCTTTGCAACAGATCTGCCGCCTTTCTGACGGTTTTGTGAAGTTGCCATCTAATCCAAAGTATTTGAAAATCTTGGTTCTGAATATGTTGTATTTCGACAATATTGTCATTGTTTGCAATATGAAATAAGCACTTTATTCAGTTAGTGCCGACTGGCAAACGATGCAACAGAACGACATGAAAAGTAACGATGAAACATGTGCAGTGGTAACGGGAAGTGAAGATTGCAGCATTTAATGGATGTGCTTTTCAACAGTGGTCCCTAAAGTGGAAATATTTGCACGGACCCGGGCAAGGAAACAGCGCTTCATTCGAAGTATTATAAAACGTCAACAAGCTAACTCTAATATTTTACGAAAATAACATTTATTACAATATATCAACATCAAGTGAAGGATGCGTAAATGAATCAACACATCTCAGCGAAAGAAACGTGTCGCTTTATAATGCCCTTAATATTACGCAATACATTAATATTCCAGTTTTCTTTACGGGACTATCTATGTGATTTTTCCAGTCCTTAGAAAGTGCAAACGTGAACGAATAATCACAAATCAAAAAGTGAAGCTATTCCGATATCAGGCTGTTTGCCGAAAATTAAATGTCAAAACTGCAGTATCTGCATGTTGCTATATTACAGAGAGCTCATTAGAAAATGTTTTTCAAGAAGCCAGGTTACTAAGAATCTAATTCGGGGATCTTTATTAAATCAGAATGGTCTGTTGTTTCGGATACAGTAAAAGAAAATGCATATATGAGTGTGAACAGTCGAAACAGCAGATTCCTTGCAACTATCGCTTGGATACTGCACTGTCTGCAAATGTGTTGAGTGCAAAAGTAAACCAGACAGCAAATATTCCGATAGTGTAATGTCCTGCGGAAAAGGACGTTCAAACAGTATAACAGTTCGTATAATAAATGGCAAGGCTCTAGTAAGTCACAGTAGGAAATAGTGCTTCCGTTGGTTCATCTTCGTCGGGTATAGATCTCAGCTAATATGGTAACATCGCAAGAAAAAAAGTAAAGTATCGTGGTTCGTGAAGACAGGTCATCGTGTATAAAGTTCCTCTGTAGTAAAATGAAGAAAGTCTTTAAGCTCTTGCTGTGTGAAGCTGTCACACTCTCAGCCTTGAATTCAGCCACCAGGTCTCGTCTCTTCTCCTCTCGTCTCCGGAGACTCCCTCTCGGCTCACGCCACACGCAGGAAGCTGGCTGCGGCAGCGATGTAGCGCCCGGCGAGCCCAGGTAAAAGAGTCGGAGGCCAGCTGGTTAGCATCACCTGCGGTACGCAGGAGCTAAGCACAGGGCGGCCACCAGCAGTGCAGCTGCGTTTGGCGGCGGCGTAGGCAGGGGGGCCGCAGACGAGCTGCTCACACATTCGCCTGGAACACAAGTAACGAACACTTTGCAATCTCGGTAATCTCCAGCTGACGCGTACACACACACACACACACACACACACACACACACACACACACGCACGCACTCACTCGCTCTGAATGACTGCTAGAAAGACAGACACACACACACACACACACACACACAAGCACGCGAGCGCACGCGCGCTCTGAACGACTGTTATACAGACAGAAAGACACACACACACACACACACACAAGCGAGGGCACGCAAGTCCTGTCATCATCTACATCTGCATACATACTCGGCAATCCACCATACGGTGCGTGGCGGAGGGTACTTCGTACCACAACTAGCATCTTCTCTCCCTATTGCACTCCCAAACAGAACGAGGGAAAAATGACTGACTATATGCCTCTGTACGAGCCCTAATCTCTCTTATCTTTGTGGTCTTTCCACGAAATGTAAGTTGGTGGCAGTAAAATTGTACTGCAGTCAGCCTCAAATGCTGGTTCTCTAAATTTCCTCAGTAGCGATTCACGAAAAGAACGCCTCCTTTCCTCTAGAGACTCCCACCCGAGTTCCTGAAGCATTTCCGTAACACTCGCGTGATGATGAAACCTACCTGTAACAAATCTAGCAGCCCGCCTCTGAATTGCTTCTATGTCCTCCCTCAATCCGACCTGATAGGGAACGAAAACGCTCGAGCAGTACTCAAGAATAGGTCGTATTAGTGTTTTATAAGCGGTCTCCTTTACAGATGAACCACATCTTCCCAAAATTCTACGAATGAACTGAAGACGGCTATCCGCCTTCCCCACAACTGCCATTACATGCTTGTCCCACTTCATATCGCTCTGCAATGTTACGCCCAAATATTTAATCGACGTGACTGTGTCAAGCGCTACACAACTAATGGAGTATTCAAACATTACAGGAATCTTTATCCTATTCATCTGCATTAATTTACATTTCCCTTCTCTCCACAGTTCACCCTTTCCTTTCCAAACTGTAGCAACCACTACCATTGCCGTATTTCTCCTGCGTCACTCTCTCTTCGTCACAGAGGATACACGATTATGCACAGGGTGTTCCTCGTAAGAGTCATTGGCCGCATGTTCAAAAATGGTTCAAATGGCTCTAAGCACTACGGGACTTAACATCAGAGGTCATCAGTCCCATAGACTCAGAACTACTTAAACCTAACTAAGCTAAGGACATCACACACATCCATGCCCGAGGCAGGATTCGAACCTGCGACCGTAGCTGCGGTTCCGGACTGAAGCGCCTAGAATGCCGGCACGGTAGCTCGGCGTGTTCGGTCAGAGAGCTGGTTGGCGTCTGTAATAAAAAAAACTGTGTCGAAGGATCAACAAAAACGAGCTTGAACGATGTTGTGACATCCACAAAGACCAAACACAACGATCAACAACGAACACAATGCAATTAAAAAAAAAAAAGAGAGAGAGAACCGCTCGGCCACAGCGACCGGTGCGCATTTTCTCTAGTGCTTCGGCAGACATTTGCAATTCCTCTTTCGTAACTTGTAACCGGAGTCGGTCCAAATACTGCCCTTTAAGTCTTTCACGCGACCCCCAGTCTCCCCCTAGAGCGTACGTTTTCTCCAGTTACGAAAGAAGTGATTCTTACAACGGAATTTTATTTGCTCATTTCTTAGATTGGTGCCAAATGAGTCTAGTGTGATATTCAGTGTAGCGATATGTACTAACAGGGACAGTAAAACACGATGAATAACTGGAACTCCAGCAACAACAGCCGCCATACAGGGGCTCTGCTCAGTCGTTACTGGAGTACTGGTTATTTATCGTGTTTTACTGCCCTTATTAATACATATCGCTAAACATAACAATAGGTTAATTTGGCACCTATCTATTGAATGAGCATGAAAAATTCCCATTTTGTTCGTAACGGGAAACAAACCGAGACTTTCCATCGACACCTGACGTGTACCGTAATGAGCAGTATTTATTTGTGACGACCCCCTTTACGCTTTGCAAAAACGAAATTATAGATGTCTGCTGAAAAACCAGAACAAATGCGCCTGACGACTCTTAGGAGGACACCCTTCGTATACACTGATGAGCCAAAACATTATGAGCACTGCGTCGACCGCTGTGGCCGAGCGGTTCTAGGCACTTCAGTCCGGAACTGCGCTGCTGCTACGGTCACAGGTTCGAGTCCTGCCTCGGACATGGATGTGTGTGATGTCCTTAGGTTAGTTAGGTTTAAGTATGAAACTTCCTGGCAGATTAAAACTGTGTGCCCGACCGAGACTCGAACTCGAGTTCAAGTCTCGGTCGGGCACACAGTTTAATCTGCCAGGAAGTTTCATTTCAGCGCACACTCCGCTGCAGAGTGAAAATCTCATTCTAGGTTTAAGTAGTTCTACGTTCTAGGGGACTGATGACCTCAGAAGTTAAGTCCCATAGTGCTCAGACCCATCTGAACCATTATGAGCACTGCCCACCTCGACATTGGATATCGCCTTCTAGTCTAGCGCTCAGGTGACACCGTAACAAAAGTATGTAAGCGGAGCAGACATGTGCACGTGATCACCCTAGAGAACATATGGGCTTAAAATGGGGAAATCCATTGAGATAAGTGACTTTGACAAAGGAGAAATTATTATTACGCAGAGCCTGTGAAGGAGTATATCGAAAACTGCAAAAGCTGTTGAATGTTCACGTGCTATTCTCGTGAGCACCTATGGAATTGGATAGAAGGACAGTGAAAGTATCAGTAGACGCTAAATGGTTAGACTCCACGACTCTTCACAGAACTGGAGTTCGGAGGTCAGTCTGATCTCTATAGTAGAATAGATGGTGATCTGTGGAATCTCTACCGAAAGAGCACAATGCTAGTTGACGTACTAGTGTTTCGGAGCCCACCGTTCAAATGGCTCTGAGCACTATGGGACTTAACATATGAGGTCATCAGTCCCCTATAACTTAGAACGACTTAAACCTAACTAGCGTAAGGACATCACACACATCCATGCCCGAGGCGGGATGCGTTCCTGCGACCGTAGCGGTCGCGCGGTTCCTGACTGAAGCGCCTAGAACCGCTCGTCCAAACTGGTTGGCAGCCCACCGTTCATAGTACATTGCTGAACATGGAGCTCCACAGCAGACCACCCCTACGTGTTCACATGTTGACTCAAAGACATCGTGAATTACGATTACAGAACCATCTGAATTCGACGGTCTATCAATGGAAATGTGTCGGCTCTTCGGTTGAATCATATTTTTGCTACAGTAGGTCGATAATCGTTTCCATATGGAGTGTGTGACGGACGCAGGCTGGTGGGAGCAGTAGTATGCTATGGGAAACGTTCTCCTGCCCTTCCACTGAACCCGTGGTAGTAATCGAAGAAAAAATGGTTCAAATGGCTCTGAGCACTATGGACTTCACTGCTGAGGTCATCAGTCCCCTAGAACTACTTAAACCTAACTAACCTAAGGACATCACACACATCCATGCCCGAGGCAGCGCCGCGCCGTTCCATACTGTAGCGCCTAGAATCGCTCGGCCACAGTATTCGAAGACACGCTGACAGCTGCGAACCCCCTGCATCCCTTCATGCTTGATTTATTCCCCAACGGCGATGTCATCTTTCAGCAGTTTAATAGTCCGTATCTCAGAGCCTGAACCGAGCTACAGTGGTTTGAGGGGCATTATAGTGAACTAACATTGATGTCTTGGAGACCCAATTCGCCTGATGTAAATGGTGTGGGACACTTGTGGGTTGCTATCGAGCGCCATTACCGCATGCGCAAATCAGCGACCCGTTATTTATGCGAATCACATAATCTCTTTGGAGACATCTAATGCCACATACCTCCAAAAAAGTATTGAGCCGAGGCTAGCTCGCGTTTATGCCGCGTTCTTTGGCATTTTGTCGCAATCGAGTGGCGTCTTATTTCTCCCTGAGTTACTACCATAACCATTTGCTGACTTGCCTCCATCAGTGGCATCAGCAGCACTTATCGATACTAGTACTACTGTACCATCTTTGGTGTGACCGCTATATTTACGTGTGGTGGTGGTGTGTGTGTGTGGCTGTCGGTCGGTTGGGTCAGAGCAGCGAAGAAGTCCTCGCGGCACGGGGTCAGGCTGAGACCGCTAGCGGCGTGCAAGCGCGGTCGGATTGTGAGGCGCTGGATGCGAGAGCTACGAAGTTCGTTGCCCACCGAACGTGTACACTGAAGTTGAGTGATCAGTTAACCTGTCATGAAACCTCAACTGCTGTGACATATCTTCGTTCATTACCGATTGTTGCTTCCTGGGCCGTTCCGGCTAGCAGCAACATATGGTGTGTTGGAGTCGGTGAAATTTTGCAGCCATATTCCTGTATGGTTTTTAACTGTTAAATTGGTTGTTACTTATCAGTGAAGTTTACCAGCGGTATTTTCTGCCTTGTGGTCGTTAACGCCCCGGTTTCCTGCCCTGGTCGTTAGCGTAGTTTTCCGGCAGTGTGTTCTCCTCGCCGTGATGATGCTGCAGGGCACAGCGTGTAGTTCGACAGCCTTTTAGTTGTTTGTTCATATTATTTTCTTAGTTACTGTGCCTTGGCTGCTTTTAGACGCCAATTTTGATGACGTAGTGCGACTGGTATCTTCGTCCTCAGCTGATATTTTCCGTTGTCGTAGTGTTGGTCGGGCGGAAGGGAACTGATTAGGTTGTTGGTCGGTCCTTCAGCCGTCCCTGGGTCGGATTGCCATCCGATTATTTAACCTTACTCTTGGCTGCCTGTCTCACCTCAGCTTACATTAGAGCTACCTCTTCAGGCCGACCCTTGGGACACTTCTGAGCACCGCTGTTCTGTTGCTTTTAGATTGTGATTCTCATTTTAGTCTGAAGTACTGCATGACGCCTTCAGCCGTCTATTAATTTAGTTTGTTTTAACTTTAAAATATGACCTTCGGCTGACTTAAAATAAAATTTTAAGATTGATTCGTTTAAAAACTAAATTTTGAAAGTTTGTTCTATCTTAAGTTCTTCTTATCCAGGCCTTAAGCGCTGAGTTGTTCAATGTCCAGTGTGTGGCCTTCAGTCTAGCTTTTACGTAAAATGTTTTTAAAATAAGGCTTTCAACCGTCTTAAATTAAAATTTTAAAAATTGATTTGTTTAATAATATTTTTTTCAAAAATTGCTTTATCTGAAATTTTTGTTATCCAGGCCCTAAGCCCTGAGTTGTTCACTGTCTTGACTGGGCCTTCAGCCGAGTATTTACGTGAAATATTTTTTTTTAAGTAAGGCCTTCAGCCGCGTGTATTCTTTAAAGTAATTTTTATAACTTGTGTTCAGGCCTTTGGCCATTCTTGTTTTGGTGTGGTTATGGGCCTTCACCCCAGGAGGTGTTGCAAGTTTTCTTAACTAGGCCTTCATCCGTATTGTTTTAATTTGATCCTTTTTAGGGCAATGTGTAATTAAGTGGTTCTCAGGAAAATAAAGTTTGTGTGTTTTGTACAACTAACAGTAACTGATTACGGCCCTCTCCACAACCATAACCTGATCTGCTCTATCCTGCGAAACCAAATTTCACTTATGAACATCCTGTCGGATCTCTGATAAGCACAATCAGCGGTGTTTTTCGTGCCAGAGGCGGATAAACAAGCTATTAAGCAGGTGGTCATATTGATTTCGCTCATCATTGTAAATCAACATGGAGAAAGAGCGGTTGATAGATGGTGAGTACGAGAGAGCTAATTAACATACAGTCTGTAAACGATAACGGTTTAATACTACTACAGTGTTATAGAGCAGCTTGATACGGGACACTTGTGATCTATCAAGCCTGCAAACCGCATCAAATTGGTCTACAAAAGCCACGTAAGCTATAGCGCATGCGCACTACGCGTCATTTTTAATGTCCTCTCGTTGTCTTACGCCCACGTCTTAAACAGCTGTTTCGTTAACATTATCAATTTAGACTTTCCCGTGAGAGTAATGAAAGAAAAACACCTACGTAACCGTTATGCAAAACCTAATTACGTTTACAATGCGATCTAAAATTTACCCTTATAAGCAGTATTCGGTCTTCCGAGTAAGCATACGCTCTCAGCAGAAAGGAGACTGCGACAGTAAACCAAGCATATTCGTATCTCTTTCATAAGAGCACATAGCGAGGGATCGACACAACAGTCTCTTACTCAAATATAGCGGAATAAGGTGGGCACATTCGACCATAGCTCCCTTGAGATACTTCAGGCCTTTAGCTCTCCTCCTGAGTTGATCATTGGGACGGATGGCATTCACAGAAATAGCGCTCGATTCAACGACTGCGGCACTGTAATGAATCTACACCCTACATGCTCCAGCACAGTCAATGAGCTAACCCATGATGGTCCTCACTTTGTGAACTTCATGTTGTTCGCTGCGACCCATCTGCTGGTGGTGACTGCCACAGACAACACCACATCGCAGAGCGCTTCAACGCGGATTCCATCAAGAGGGAAACTTGTGGTCCACGCTCGTGTCCTACGCTCAGGCACCATCGGGCGCTGACATCTAATACAGGTAAGAGGAGATCAACTGGCCACAGACTCCCGACACCAGGTACATCGCGGATGGGTCATCAAGGGTCACAGTAGAATTTGGAGTGGTACTGAGGACATTCCAGCAGCCAACGCGAGAACCATTTCGCGCAGGGCAGCAGTCTCACCTGCGAGCTGGCTGTCCCCCGCGGCGCCACAGTCGCTGACATCATCTCCTGCGCGCTCAGCCGCTGACCTGACTCACAAGGGGAGGCCGCCAATTGCGAAATTCAGATTCGATTCATACTGCGCATAATAAAAGCTCATGGCCAGAGGTGTAATGTGGCAAAGCACCAAGATGCACTTCTCAGCCGTTGTCGAGAAAATCGACAGTTAAAAGAAACCGTTGCCGTGAAATACTTTCTACGATTAATAATTCTCTACAGCGTCGTGGCGCAGCGGTAAGCGCTCTGGTTCGTAATCCGAAGGTCGCCGGATCGAATCTCGCGCTATGCAACTTTTTTTTTTAGCATTTGTTTTATATATATATATATATATATATATATATAATTCCTGGCAATCAGTTGCAACAATCATGCATATAATAAGTTGTTGAAAGTCGTTTGTCGTGGAAAAACTGGCGACTTCGAACATCACTATGTTTTCCGCAAACAAAGTTGTATTTCACAAATGTTATTAATTGTCTTCATAATGTTAACCACGCATAGTTAACGGAAGACGTAGAAACGATATTCCGAAACGAATACGTATAGCGTAAGTCAAACGTTCGAATTAGAATAGAGACCCCACGAACACAAATTTGCTGTGGCAGGTATGAAATATAAACTCCGTTACTCGCTCGTTACACTTGAATGGGCCGAAACGAGCCGCCGCATAACAGCGTAGTTGCCTGCTAACTTCGAAAGAAGGTAGATGCGGTCCCTAGCGCAACTTATAACATTGTCTAAAATCAGTGCGGACGTCCCTGTTAAAAAAAACGGAAAAATGGAGGCGGTACAATTGGAGAGCGATCCGCCTTCACCAACATGCATAAGCAATTCATTAATACTTTATATATATATATATTTGAATTACAAAAAACTAATATTTAAAAAAATATTGCATGGCGCGAGATTCGATCCGGCGACCTTCGGATTACGAACCAGAGCGCTTACCGCTGCGCCCCGATGCTGTAGGAAATCACTAACCGTCGAGAGTATTTCACCGCAACGGTTTCTTTTAACTGTCGATTTTCTCGACAACGGCTGAGAAGTGCATCTTGGTGCTTTGCCACATTACACCTCTGGCCATGAGCTTTTATTATGCGCAGTATGAATCGAATCTGAATTTCACAATTGGCGGCCTCCCCTTTTCAGTAGAATACGTTGCCAACAGAGCGCACGCGAGGCTCAGACAACTCTGCCCAATGCTCAACAGGGAAAGCACATTAAATAGGAGGGCGTCGACGTCCATACACATGACATTGGTCAGACCTCTGATGTACGCAGCGGCCGTCTGGGGATATGCAGCTCCCATACGTCTGCGCATCCTGCAGATCGTACAGAACAAAGTGCTACGCATCATTACCAACGCTTCATCGAAGTCACTCGAGCAATCCTTTCATCGTTACTGTGGGGAACTATGATCACAACCGTAGGTGGCAGCTTAAGAGACTAGACACTGCTGGCTAGGGCATAACCACCTACGGTGAATTAACACACACTCGCAAGCGACATCATCAGCAAGCCCCTATACATCAGCAGTATTGACTGGATACGGCATCTGCTATCACAGCCAACAACAGGCAATAGCAGTGAAGCCGATAAGCTCGCACAATAACGCACAAAGAAACAGCCAACATTACACTACAGTGTGAATAACCCATCGGGACAAGCCGCTGGTGAACCTAACTGTCAAGAAACCAACGCTGGAACCAAGCTGCAGCCACCGAGTAATAATTCCACGCAACGTCAAAAGTATCTTCCTGCATGATACCCATTATCAACAAAACCTACCCTTGCATGACCTGTCGCAGGCAGCAAGAAATCCGCTACTGCTCTCTCCATCTGACCCAACTATCGCAGAGGTTTTCTTCCTTTGGCCCTTGCTTTGGCACTTTTTTCCCAACCCTGCCCTTCAAACCGATACCCTTGGCTCAACTTTCGAACCAATCTATCTCCAGATGAGCGCGTATTAATGGTTAATCATAACCAGACGTACGCAAACATCGCAGTACCCATACCTGGCGAGACCTCACTTAGTGAAAACTAACCAAAATGTAAAGATGGCAGTAGACGTTTCGTGTTGGCCATCGTGCAAGGTGTGACCACGGAAGGGCTCTACCCCATAAAAAAGATCGACAGATGTCAGGTAGAGTCCAACACGCAACTGAATGAGCAACAGCTGAGGCTGCTGCAGAAGAACGAGGATTTGTAAGCAA
This sequence comes from Schistocerca serialis cubense, assembly GCF_023864345.2. Classification (NCBI taxonomy): domain Eukaryota; kingdom Metazoa; phylum Arthropoda; class Insecta; order Orthoptera; family Acrididae; genus Schistocerca; species Schistocerca serialis. Next base: position 665,897,734 of record NC_064641.1, on the reverse strand, counting down.
TGAGAATAAATAACTGTAATAATGTTTTACTGGGACCGTTAAAGCATTACGCAGAGGTGTCTCCGCTCGGCCCTCTGTGTTTACATGCCACGTTCTTTGTCATCGGAACTTGTACGTGGACGTCATCTTCGAGTTTAGTAGAGAGGAAAGAGCCTAGTGGTGTCAAACAATGCGAAAATGCAGGCCATCTGATAACACAGATTCCTGGACCACAAAGACTACCAAATTGATAGGTGTATCAAAGAGGGTGATTACGGCTACTGAAACAGAATACTTGTGACGTTGGCAACACTGAAGACAGTAGCTTTCTTCCTGGGTCTGCCAGAAACTCTCGAGCGCCCTAAGGTATTTTATTTTTGCATTGTTATAGCTTTACCTCGGTAAATAGGAGAAGAAAAATCAAACCATGCAAGGGCTGCGGCGTACTTCCCATGACAGGAAACGTGAGCTTGAACTCCGAGGAGATTGCGTTGCTACCCATCGTGAGGTTGTATAATAGCTGAGAGGGCAGGGTTTTCTACGTATGACGCAACCTCTGTGTTCGGCGTTGCACAGAAACCAATAACGCGTCATGCAGGTCTTAATTGCCGCTTTCGGATCCGACCATCGTTCTACTCTGAAAATCAGCTTGTAATACTGTCGTAGTCGTACTGGTGCCATTACAGTGTCCTGCAAAAAATTATATTAGGACTTATCATTTGTTGATATTTCCTGAAATAAAATGTTGCAATATTTTCCACATATGCCTTATGGAAGTTATGGATTAGTGGAAACATGTAGATGCAGATAGATGTCGCAGAATTTGCAGATCACGTTCTTCCATTACGCAGAGTCTCTGACATGCAACAAATTTCAGAACTCCAAGATCCATTGTTCCTTGAATTTCCAAATCACTGTATATACAACCATGATTCATCAGAAAAGAAAGCGTATGAGTACCAATCTCTCCACCATGCACAGACCAATATTCAGTAGCAGTGCTGACATCGACTAACGATATCTTCGTTATTCAGTCGATACACCACAAATACTCTGTATTTTTGTAAAGCTCTGTAAGTAGACAGTTCTGACACAGCAAACTCAGCTGCTACATGGCTTGACGATATTCTCGGCCTTTCTCCATAGCCTTTCCCAACTCGGCCAACGTTTTCTCGTCTAAAACCGAAGCACCACCTGCAGCTCAGTAGGCAGTGCAGTCGAAATGGAACAGACATCTCTAAAATGGACTATCACAGAAGCTGAACAAACAAACATTGGTATCAAGAAGATAACAGCGAAGACACCGTGGGTAACAAAAGAAATACTTCAGCTGATCGATAAAAGGAGGAAGTAAAAAATTATCCGGGAATATCAGGAATACAGAAATACAAGACGCTGAGCAATGAAATAAACAGAAAGTGCAGGGAAGGTAAGACCAAATGGCAGCATGAAAAATGTGAAGAAATCGAAAAAGAAGCGATTGTCAGAAAGACATACCCAGCATACAGAAAAGTCAAAATAACCTTCAGTGACATTAAAAACAATGGTGATAAGATTAAGAGTGCAACGTGAATTTTACTGGTAAATGTAGGGGAGAGAACGGATAGATGGAAATAATACACCGAAAGCCTCTACAAGGGGGAAGATTTGTGTGATGTGATAGAAGAAGAAACAGGAGTCGATTTAGAAGAAATAGGGGATCCAATATTAGAATCAGAATTCAAGAGAATTTTGGAGGGCCTAAGAACAAATAAGGCAGAAGGGATAGATAACGTTTTTGCAGAATTTCTAGAATCATTGGAGGAAGTGGCAAGAAAACGACTATTCACGTTTGTGTGTGGAATGTATGAGTCTGGTGACATACCATCTGACTTCCGGAAAAATATCTTCCACATAATTCCGTAAACTGCAAGAGCTGACAAGTGTGACAATTATCGCACAATCAGCTTAACAGCTCATGCATCAACTTTACTTACAAGAATAATATACAAAAGAATGGAAAAGAAAATTGAGGATGTTTTACACGACGGTCCGTTTGGCATTAGGGAAGGCAAAGGCACCAGAGGCAATTCTAACGGTGCGGTTGATAATGGAACCAAGACGAAAGAAAAATAAAGACACGTTCATAGGATTCATCGACCTAGAAAAAGCGTTCAGCAATGTATAATGATGCAAGATGTCCGAAATCCTGAGAAAAATAGGGGTAAGCTATAAGGAGGCAAGGGTAATAAAAAATATGCAAAAGAGCCAAGAAGGATTAATGAGAGTTGACGACCAAAAACGAAGCACTCGCATTGAAAAGGGTTGCAGTCTTTCACCCCTACTGTTCAATCGGTACATCGAAGAAGCACTGACGGAAATAAAAGAAATGATCAAGAGTGGGATTGAAGTTCAAGGTGAAAGGATATCAATGATATGATTCGCTGATGACATTGCTATTCCTGAGTGAAAGTGAGGAAGAATTACATGATCTCCGGAATGGAATCAACAACCTAATGAGTACAGAATATGAACTGAGAGTAAATCGAAGAAAGACGAAAGTAATGAGAAGAAGCAGAAATGATAGGAGCTAGAAACTTAATATCAGGATTGATGGTCGCGAAGTAGATGAAGTTAAGGAATTCTGCTACCTAGGAAGCAAAATAACCAATGACAGACAGTGCAAGGAGGACATCAAAAGCAGACTAGCACTGGAAAAAACGGCAATCCTGGCCAAGAGAAATCTATTAGTATCAAATGTAGGCCTTAATTTGAGGAATAAATTTCTGAGAATGTACCTTTAGAGCACAGCATTGCATGGTAGTGAAACATGGACCGTGTGAAAACCGGAACATAAGAGAATCGGAGCATTAGAGATGTGGTGCTACAGGCGAATGTTGAAAATTAGGTGGACTCATAAGGTAAGGAATGAGGAGGTTCTGCGCAGAATCGGAGAGGAAAGGAATAAATGGAGAACACAGATAAGGAGAAGGGACAGGACGATAGGACTTCTGTTAAGACATCGGGGACTGACTCACATGGTACTGTACAGGGCAGAGCCTGTAGAGGAAGACATAAATGGGAATACATCCAGCAAACAGTTGAGGATATAGATGCAAGTGGTACTCTGGGATGAAGAGGTTGTCACACGAGAGGAATTCGTGGCGGGCCGCATCAAACCAGTCAGAAGACTGATGACCCAAAAAAATTAAGACTGAAACAAACAGTATAAAGAACTCTACGGCACAGCGGATCGCACCAAATAGCAGCTTGTACAGTCTACACACATAGATCACCCAACAAGCCATTCTACTTTTCCCAAGATTTCTGTATATACCAAACAGTAGACGCAATATTAAGGGCATATTCCATCAAGTCCGAGCGAAGTGTTTCTGAGCCATGTAAATTTAGAGATCAGCAGCCAACACCGGCGCTCAAAGTAATATTCAGTTCCGGCAGTTGATCTTATCGCCCATGGCCCACATAACTGCCAGACTTGCCGATGGGTGGACATCGTCCAGTTATGGGTGGTCAGTGAATGTGAGCCGGCACATCCGAACCGCCTTTAAGTCGGCGCGTCAGGCAAGAGCACCTGTGCTTAGCAATGGGCAAACAAGTTATATTGCTCTTTGATTACATTATCGAAACAACTCATGGCTCAGATAGCAGTTTTAACAGCCATCGGAGATACTCACAGATTCGCTGTTTTTCTGTCATCAGTTTCTGACTGGTTTGATGCGGTGCGCCACGAATTCTCCTCCTGCACCAACCTTTTCATCTCAGAGTGGCACTTACAGGTTATTTGCTGGATTTATTCCAGCCTCCTTCTTCGTTTACAGATTTCACAATCTACAGCTGATGTCTTTACAAATGCACCATCATCTTTGTCAGAAATTCTGATGAAACGTTATCTATCCCTCCTGCCTTATTTGTTCTTAAGTCCTCCAAAGTTCTCTTGAATTCTGACTCTAATACTGGAACTTCTATCTCTTCTAAATAGACCCCTGTTTCTTCCTCTATCACATCAGACAAATCTTCCCTCTCATAGAAGCCTTAAATGTACTCTTTCCACCAATCCGCTCTCTTCTCTGCATTAAACAATGGGATTCCCGCTGCTCTCTTAATGTTACCATCCTTTCTTTGAATTTCACGTAATGTTATTTTGACTTTCCTATACTCTGAGTGAGTCGTTCAGACCATCATTTCTTTTTCTAATTCTTCACATTTTTCATGCAGTCGTTTCGTCTTACCTTTCCTTCACTTCCTATGTATTTCATTGCTCAGTGCCTTGTACTTCCCTAAACATTGTTGTACTTCCTATTTTCATCGATCGACTGAAGTATTTCTTCTGTTACCTATGGTTTCTTTGCAGTTACCTTAATTGCACCTATTTCTTTCCAACTTCTGTGATTGTATTTTTTAGAAATGTCCATTCCTCTTCTTCTGAGCTGTTCGTTATTGTTCCATCAATTATCTTAGAGAACTTCAAGCGTACATCGTCATTGCTTAGTACTTCCGCATCCCACTTCTTTGCGTATTATTGATTCTTCCTGACTAATCTCTTAAACTTCAGCGTACCCTTCGTCACTACTACATAGTGATATCAGTCTACATCTGCTCCTGTGTACGCCTTACAATCCAGTAAATGATTTCGGAATCTCTGTCTGATCATGATGCAATCTAACCGAAATATCCCCGTATCACCCGGCCTTTTCTACCTCCTCGTCGTGTCGTTCTTGAACAGAATAGTCGTTATCACTAGCTGAAATTTATGACAAAAATCAATTAATCTTTCTCCTCTCTCATTCCTTGTCCCATGTCCATATTCTCCTGTAACCTTTTCTTCTACTCCTTCCCCTACTACTGAATTCCAGTACCACATGACTATTAGTTTTTCATCCTCCTTTAAGGATTATATTACCCTTTCAGTACCCTCATATACTTTCTCTATCTCTTGTTCTTTAGCTTACAACGTCGGCATGTATACCTGAACTACCGTTGTCGGTGTTGGTTCAGGTATTGGTTCATTTAGTGTAAAATGCGATTTGTAGGCAAAGCGTAAGCGTCTTCTGTGGCTACTCCTCCAACCTGGTGACAGCAAACTCAAATAGTAATATGTTCTTGACCACCATGAAGAAGGCTGTGGAGGAACTTGTGTATAACTGGCATAAAAGCTGATGAACCCAATGGATCCTGGATTTCACTGGCACGTCTGACAAACTACAATCTTCAGTCTTTTACAGCTCGACACTTTGCTTACTTCACGGATACATAGATGCACTGGAACAACGTGACTGGACTGGGTGGCACCACCGACACTTCGTTTCCCCTGCGACGCTAGCCGCAGGTGCAAGGCTGTGGGTCAAATATTAACTGCACTCTTCTAATTGGAGGGTTTGTTCACTTTTCAGGGACATTTTTCTTTACAATAGCAGTAATTGCCTAGTAGTAGAAATCAGTCACCATGCTACATCTATCTCACACTACACACTATGACCTCAGCATCTGAGCAAGGCTGATCTTCGGCTGCTAGTTCGATTGACTTAACTGGTGCATGCACACTGCACGTCAGGGTGGGTCCACAGCTATATAAAAATTTGCCGAAAAATAACGGTTGTTAGACCCTGAACAGGCTGCTCCATATCTTTGGATGTGGGTCACTGAGTCTTCACTTGAAATGTCGAACCGTGTGTCATGGGGACAGAGTATCCAAGGCCTTTTGGCCACTATGGAGCTCCTCTGTAGACCACACGCTGATAGATGGCAGTGCAAGTTCTTCTCAGCATAAGACATACGATGAAGGTTCTCTAATGCGCCCTCCTCTGTGACAGCTTCAGCAACAGTCGTTTGCAATCTTAGGCCATGCATCTCGTGGGATCCTCTTGCGACTAAATCATCGGTATGGCACTAAGGGACCCAATGACAACTGCACGTGATTTGCCCATAAAACTAAACATGGTCGTGTTTACCTCGGATAACGGGAGTTCTCAGGCGCTATGGAATGTAAGATAGAGGTAAGGTGCATGACTCCTCCACAGTAACTTGTCCAATGTGTTGAGAGACAGGAGTGCCAAAGGTACCGTAAGTTCATTACTACCTCTGGGTATCATTGGATACTGTTGCCTAAGGTGCAGGTCATGCACGGGTGTCACTAGCATCCCACATTCTTCAGGGACACGATTGCGCCTCTTGGGAGACCAAATAGCGACAACCCTTACAGTGGTCTGCGGAAAATATGATCCCTTACAAGAACGTGCAAAAAGCGTACACAGACGATGACTCTCCAAATGTGATGAGGGTAATCACAAAAATATGAAACGTAATATATATATATATATATATATATATATATATATAGGGTGTCCCAGGAGGAATCGTCAATATTCAGGGATATGAAAGGAACGCTCATTTCACGCAGAGTACTTCATATGGACGTATACTCTATTGAGAAGGATTTACGCGATGGAACACATTTAAGACACTTGCTTTTGGGCTACTGACGCGCACATGTCTGTCTTATCCTACTCGCTCGTTTGGTCTTGGTAGTAAAATTAACTGGCGAGAAAGATCGACAGGCCTTTCAACATTACATTTTTATTTATGGCTTTGGATGAAGTGTGGGGTGTGCAAACGTAAGGTGAATATGTGAGATGAACTGCTTGATCTCTACTACACCCAAGGACATGCGCTTCGCTTCCAAACATGGGATGATTGTAATCGTTTTCTTGTTTTTTCTTCTCAACCTGTGCTGCTGTTCTTCGTCTAATATTCGTGGGTGCTATGCCTGTTAGACGGAGTTAGTCGTAGGCAAACATTCATAATGGGGTCTGTGTCGTTAAGACCGGAGTCAGCTTGCCTGGCGTGTACGAGTAGCTCGTCGTCAGTCAGACATTTCTACAATCATTGCAAAACGACGCTTGAGGTGATATAAAGAGCGGCGCTTCTGGTCAGTGGATGACTGGAAGCCGCGTAGGGTTAGCCGAGCGGTCTAAGGCGCTGGAGTCATAGACTGTGCGGCTGGTCCCGGCGGAGGTTCGAGTCCTCCCTCGGGCATGGGTGTGTGTGTTTGTCCCTAGGATAATTTAGGTTAAGTAGGGTGTAAACTTAGGGACTGATGACCTTAGCAGTTAAGTCCCATAAGATTTCACGCACATTTGAACATTTGGATGACTGGAAACAGCTGACCTGGAGTGATGAATCACGGTACATCTTGTGGCAATTCGGTGGAAGGATTTGGGGTCGGTTAATGTCTGGAGAACATTAACTAGAATCATTTTTAGCTCCGACAGTGAAATGCATGTTGCTGTATAGGGATGATTTCCGTCGGTAGGGTGTGGTTCTCTATTATTATTATTCAAAAAGATTTCCCCCTTATTCCATATAAATATCTATGTAATGGCAACATTAAGTACACGTCAGAGCCATATTAAAAAATTGCATGTTGTGCAGACGAATATCTACGTAATTACGACGTTAAACATGTGTAATTGAAAAGATATTTAATCTATCGGTAGCTCAGTTGGTAGAGCACTTGCACGCGAAAGGCAAAGGTCCCGAGTTCGAGTCTCGGGCCAGCACACAGTTTTAATCTGCGAGGAAGTTTCAGTGCATTGGTAATGCGTCGTCTGTGTGATGCAGTGACAACTGAAATTTGTGGCCATTAACAGTAATGTTTGTAAAAAACAAACATATTTGTGTTACTTAATTAATTACAGATACGACTCATTAGTGTAAAAAGAGTCACTTCTTCTGTATTGTTTGGTAGATGCCTGTTATCGCTGAGCTGCATTATTTAATGAGTTTTCTTTATGAGTATAGATTAAATATTAATTTAAAACATTATTTAAAAGTTAATTTCATTGCCTATGGGAATAAAGGTTAACTATATGCAGTAAAAGTGAAATAATTAAAGGCCGGTGTGGCCGTGCGGTTAAAGGCGCTTCAGTCTGGAACGGCGTGACCGCTACGGTCGCAGGTTCGAATCCTGCCTCGGGCATGGATGTGTGTGATGTCCTTAGGCTAGTTAGGTTTAATTAGTTCTAAGTTCTAGGCGACTGATGACCTCAGAAGTTAAGTCGCATAGTGCTCAGAGCCAAATAGTTAAATACTAAAACTTTTCTTATAATTCAAGATTATTCCAAACGCCATTTCGTGTTTAGTTGCTATTTACTTACTACATTCATTAGAATCTGGAACCATTTATTTTCACGAAGTTCGGTAACATTTATGACTACAATTCTTCTGAAAGGAAAATTTTTCTTTCCACCGTCATTGAAAATATCAAACGAAACTTTACCATGCTAACTGTGGTCCATAGCTACTATTTTCAGTTTTAAAGTAAATGGAACTTAACAGCATTATTAATCATTCTTCCTTTTTTACGAAAGTAATTAAGAATAGCTCAGAAATAAATTTTGGCTATAGTTTTCTTATAACTTTATCGTCAGAGTTTCGATAAATAATTTTACATAATTTTCAATGATTTTGATTACCAGAGTCTTAATTTAGAGCCTTTTCACTATATTGGAAAATCTTTGGAAAGCGTTAGTAGGTCTACTTCCCTCTAGACCACAAATTCCAACATTACTACCCCCTCTCATTCAGGCTTTTGAGGAACAATAGGATGCCATTCCTCCATAGAGCTTGAGACCTCATTTGTAGTGACCCAACAGACTTTGGGAAAGGTTAGAATATCGACTTCGCACCAGACCCAAAGCGTCAACATCACTACCACCTCTCGTCCGGTTCTACGCGCTACAGTCTGTAACCGCGTGGCCGCTACGATCGCAGGTTCGAATTCTGCCTTGGGAATGGATGTGTGTGATGTCCTTAGGTTAGTTAGGTTTAAGTAGCTCTAAGTTCTAGGGGACTGATGACCTCAGAAGTTAAGTCCCATAGTGCTCAGAGCCATTTCACTACCACCTCTGGTTTCGGATCTTGAGCAAGAATGGGCTCGTATTCCACCACAGAGATTGAGACTTCATTTGAAATGACCCAACAGACTTTGGGAAACGCTAGAATATCTACTTCGTACCAGACCCCCAGCGTCAACATGACTACCACCTCTGGTTTCTGCTCTTGAGGAAGAATCGGCTGCCATTTATAGATACTGGGGCCTCATTTGAAGTGACCAGCAGACTGGAAAGGGTTAGAACGTCGACTTCCCTTCAGACCCCCGCGTCCAATATCACTACCTCCTCTGGTTTCAGCTCTTGAGCAAGAGTGGGCTCCTCTTCGCCCATTGAGGCCTCATTTGAAATGACGCAAAAGACTTGGAGAGAGGTTAGAATATCTACTTCGCAACAGACCCCCAACGTCCAACATCACTATAACCTCTGGTTTCTGCTCTTGAGGAAGAATCGGTAGTCATTGTTCTATAGACACTGAGACTCATTTGAAGTGACCCAGCAGACTTTGGCAAAGATTGGATCGTCGACTTCCCTTTAGACACCAGCGTTTAACATCACTACCACCTCTGGTTTCAGCTCAAAGCAAGAGCGGGCTCCTATTCCTCCACAGAGATCGAGACCTCATTTGAACTGACACAGCAGAGTTGAAGCCGTCATGAAGGTGAAAGATGGACACACACCAATAGTAGATGTCCGGATACGGATACTTTTGATCAGATAGTGGACTCGGAGGGGCAGGCTTACCTCTGGCGGTGAGGTTGAAGACCCAGGCGGCGGCGGACGCGGTGTCGCGGTGGCAGGTGCGCGTGACGCTGGCCATCTGCAGGTCCTGCGCGCCCGCGGGGCTCCCGAAGATGAAGCAGTGCCGCCGCGCCGCCCGCGAGCCGCGAGACACCGGCGCCGCGATCAGGAAGCTGCGGCCAGCCTCGTCCCAAGAGCCGTGACACGAGTACGCTGCGGCACAAACACACACGTACACACCACCACCACCACCACCACCACCACCACCAGCGGCACCGCCGACCCGCGCCTCACTGGGATGTCTAGCTGCTCGCGCTGCGCTACCGCGAGACGGCTTTAGCGGCCGTAAAAGAGCCCATTCGCGACCGTTTACGCGGCCAGTCCGAGCAATTACCCTCGTTTCAATAATTCATGGCCGGGACGAAACGTGAGTCCGCGAGGAGGCCGTCTTACGACTTAAAGGGAATGGCGCACTCCGGGCCGGAGGACTTCAGGACAGCGTCGGGCAGATTATGAACAGTAGGGGTCATCAGCGGAATGATAACATTGTGGCTTCCGATCGAGGTGGACACCAGCTTGTAGGAAATTCACAGAGGATACAAAAATAACGTTCCTGTTCCCCTCTCATTTCTTTTCTCTATGCGATGAGCTTTATTTATTACTGTCAGATTTACGTGCTACCTTTTTCAGAGAAAAATGGTTCGTTCTCCAAGACGCATGAACTAATCTACGAGCGGCGTGCGATAAGGATTCCCGCTAAAGCAAGTTTCTTTTATTCTGATTTCCAATACAATAAATTAAACCATTCTCTTTTGGCTACAAAACTGTGACGGCCTGTGTGCCAGCACGCTACCGCCAATGTCTCCCTGCACAGATGGAAGTCTGATGGTGCGAGACCCAGGCTGTAGGGCGGATCCGGAAGAACAGTCCAGTGCAGTTTTATGATGTCACGGGTGCGCAGACACGAGCAAAGCCTTGCGTTGTCATTAGAAAGGAGAAGTTTATTTGCATTTTTTGTGGCGTCGAAAAGAGGAATAACGTATTGGTGCAAAGAGAACAGAATGTATAAGATTTGCTGATGACATGGTATTAGTGGCATAAAGTGAGTGGACAGTGAATAACATGCTGAAAGATCTTAATGAAGCTTGTGTGGAATATGAGATGCAAATAAACACAGCAAAAACAAAGAGTATGGTCATCAGTACAAGACGCAGACTGACTGATATTAAAATAGGACAATCCACCATTAGCCAAGTAAGTGAATTTAAATATCTTGGAAGTACAATAACTGAAGACTTGAGATGTCACCAGGAGGTGAAAACTCGAATTGCCACAGCGAAAGAGGCATTCAACAGAAAGAGGAGACTCTTTTGTGGCAAATTAGATAAAGGACTAAGGAAAAGACTTGGCAAATGTTTTGTCTGGAGTGCGCCAATACATGGGGCAGAAACATGGACGCTGAGACGAGAGGATGAAGAAAGGTTAGAAGCATTTGAGATGTGGTTGTGGAGGAGTATGGAGAGAATAAGCTGGATGGAAAGAGTGAGTAATGAAAGAGTATTGGAAAGTGTTGGTGAGAGAAGATATCTGTTGAAGGTTGCAAGAGAAAGGAAAAAGAACTGGTTGGGACATTCATTGAGAAGGGAGTGCTTGTTAACAGATGCTTTGGAAGGATTGGTTTCTGGGAGAAGACTGAGAGGAGGAAGAAAATACAAGATGATAGACGACATAAAGGGAAGAGGAAATTATGCAGACCTGAAGAGGCTGGCAGAAGACCGGACAGCCTGGAGAACTACCATGTGAAAACCTGCCTTTCGGCAGAACACTGATAATGATGCTGATGCTGATGTGGCGACGAACACGCTGAAGTCGTTTCTACAGTTTCTTGACAGCTCAGTACACCTCAGAGAGTTGATCGTTCCACCATTGTGGAGGACATCAAACAGAATAATCAGTTATGAGTGCAGTTCAGCAGCAAGGCGTCCGACTGTGATTCGTCGATCAACTCGAATTAGTGTGTCCGCAAGCACCAACATTCCAAGAGTCACAGTTGTGTGCGGTCGGCCGGCAAGCGAGAGATCGGAGACGTTTTAGTGATCTTGTTGCGATTCACCGTGCTTTTATTCACGCTCAGGTCTCCGTAGACAAATTCTACGAATATCTGCGATGCTCTGGTTTTTCGCCTAAAGAACCTCAATGACAGCTCTCTGCTTGGAACACACCTCAGTTACAGACGCCATTTTGGAAGCTACGCATAGCGCCGCCATCATTTGGAACTTCATAAAGCTGGAATACTCCACGATGATCCACTACACATTCTGCATTATTTCAACCAAAACTGACTTAGAAAAAGTATTGTTTTACTTATTGAACATTCCTCTGTATATTCAGTCTGTGCCATGCGCTGACTGACAAGTGCTATAACTGACGTATTTTGTGCAGGTTGTGCTCAAAAGTTTCTAGCTATACTCTGTGTTATAACTTAATTTATTTTAATTTCAATAACAAAATCCTCTCGTGTTTCAACTATTAATACACTCCTGCACTCAAAAATCCCCCCCCTCCCCCCCGCGAACAATAGACCTTGCCGTTGGTGGGGAGGCTTGCGTGCCTCAACGATACAGATAGCCGTACCGTAGGTGCAACCACAACGGAGGTTTATCTGTTGAAAGGCCAGACAAACGTATGGTTCCTGAAGAGGGGCAGCAGCCTTTTCAGTAGTTGCAGGGGCAACAGTCTGGATGATTGACTGATCTGGCCTTGTAACACTAAATAAAACTGCCTTGCAGTGCTGGTACTGCGAAAGGCTGAAAGCAAGGGGAAACTACGGCCGTAATTTTTCCACGTGCGCATGCAGCTTTACTGTATGGATAAATTATGATAGGGTCTTCTTGGGTAAAATATTCCGGAGGTAAAATAGTCCCCCATTCGGATCTCCGAGGAAGATCCCTTAATCGGGCAGGTAGGTTAGAAAATTTAAAAAAGGGAAATGGATAGGTTAAAGTTGGATATAGTGGGAATTAGTGAAGTTCGGTGGCAGGAGGAACAAGACTTTTGGACAGGTGAATACAGGGTTATAAATACAAAATCAAATAAGGGTAATGCAAGAGTGGGTTTAATAATGAATAAAACAATAGGAATGTGGGTAAGCTACTACAAACAGCACAGCGAACGCATTGTTGTGGCCAAGATAGACACGAAGCCCACGCCTACGACAGTAGTCCAAGTCTATATGCCAACTAGCTCAACAGATGACGAAAAATTTGACGAAATGTATGATGAAATAAAAGAAATTATTCAGATAGTGAAGGGAGACGAAAATTTAATAGTCATGGGTGACTGCAATTCGGTAGTAGGAAAAGGGAGAGAAGGAAACGTAGTAGGTGAATATGGATTGGGGCTAAGAAATGAAAGAGGAAGCCGCCTGGTGGAATTTTGCGCAGAGCACAACTTAATCATAGCTAAAACTTGGTTCAAGAATCATAAAAGAAGGTTGTATACATGGAAGAAGCCTGGAGATACTAAAAGGTTTCAGATAGATTATATAATGGTAAGACAGAGATTAAGGAACCAGGTTTTAAACTGTAAGACATTTCCAGGGGCAGATGTGGACTCTGACCACAATCTATTGGTTACGAACTGTAGGTTAAAACTGAAGAAACTGCAAAAAGCTGGGAATTTAAGGAGATGGGACCTGGATAAACTGACTAAACCAGAGGTTGTACAGAGTTTCAGGGAGAGCATAAGGGAACAATTGACAAGAATGGGGGAAAGAAATACAGTAGAAGAAGAATGTGTAGCTTTGAGGGTTGAAGTAGCGAAGGCAGCAGAGAATCAAGTAGGTAAACAAACGAGGGCTAGTAGAAATCCATGGGTGACAGAAGAATTATTGAATTTAATTTACGAATAGAGAAAATATAAAAATGCAGTAAGTGAAGCAGGCAAAAAGGAATACAAACGTCTCAATCAATAATGAGATCGACTGGAAGTGCAAAATGGCTAAGCAGGTGCGGCTAGAGGACAAATGTGAGGATGTAGAGGCTTATCTCACTAGGGATAAGACAGATACTGCCTACAGGAGAATTAAAGAGACACCTGGAGAAAAGACAACAACTTGTATGAATATCAAAAGCTCAGATAGAAGCCAGTTCTAAGTAAAGAAGGGAAAGCAGAAAGGTGAAAAGAGTATATAGAGGGTCTATACAAGGGCGATGTACTTGAGGGCAATGTTATAGAAATGGAAGAGGATGTAGATGATGAAATGAGACATATGACACTGCGTGAAGAGTTTGATAGAGCACTGAAAGACGTAAGACGAAACAAGGCCCCGGGAGTAGACAACATTCCATTAGAACTACTGACAGCCTTGGGAGAGCCAGTCCTGACTAAACTCTACCATATGGTGAGCAAGGTGTATGAGACAGGCGAAATACCCTCAGACTTCAAGAAGGATATAATAATTCCAATCCCAAAGAAAGCAGGCGTTGACAGATGTGAAAATTACCGAACTATTAGTTTAATAAGTCACGGCTGCAAAATACTAACGCGAATTCTTTACAGACGAATGGAAAAACTGGTAGAAGCCGACCTTGGGGAAGATCAGTTTGGATTCCGTAGAAATATGGGAACACGTGATGCAATACTGACCCTACGACTTATTTTAGAAGCTAGATTAAGAAAAGGCAAACCTACGTTTCTAGCATTTTTAGACTTAGAGAAAGCTTTTGACAATGTTGACTGGAATACTCTCTTTCAAATTCTGAAGGTGGCAGGGGTAAAATACAGGGAGAGAAAGGCTATTTACAATTTGTACAGAAACCAGATGGCAGTTATAAGAGTCGAGGGACATCAAAGGGAAGCAGTGGTTGGGAAGGGAGTGAGACAGGGTTGTATCCTCTCCCCGATGTTGTTCAATCTGTATATCGAGCAAGCAGTAAAGGGAACAAAAGAAAAATTTGGAGTAGGTATTAAAATCCATGGGGAAGAAATAAAAACATTGAGGTTCGCCGATGACATTGTAATTCTGTCAGAGACAGCAAAGGACTTGGAAGAGCAGTTGAACGGAATGGACAGTGTCTTGAAAGGAGGATATAAGATGAACATCAACAAAAGCAAAACGAGGATAATGGAATGTAGTCGAATTAAGTCGGGTGATGCTGAGGGAATTAGATTAGGAAATGATACACTTAAAGTAGTAAAGGAGTTTTGCTATTTGGGGAGCAAAATAACATGATGATCGAAGTAGAGAGGATATAAAATGTTGTCTGGAAATGGCGAGGAAAGCGTTTCTGAAGAAGAGAAATTTGTTAACATCGAGTGTAGATTTAAGTGTCAGGAAGTCGTTTCTGAAAGTATATGTATGGAGTGTAGCCATGTATGCAAGTGAAACATGGACGATAACTAGTTTAGACAAGAAGAGAATAGAAGCTTTCGAAATGTGGTGCTACAGAAGAATGCTGAAGATTAGATGGGTAGATCACATAGGTAATGAGGAGGTACTGAATAGGATTGGGCAGAAGAGGATTTTGTGGCACAACTTGACCAGAAGAAGGGATCGGTTGGTAGGACATGTCCTGAGGCATCAAGGGATCACCAATTTAGTATTGGAGGGCAGCGTGGAGGGTAAAAATCGTAGAGGGAGACCAAGAGATGGATACACTAAGCAGATTCAGAGGGATGTAGGCTGCAGTAGGTACTGGGAGATGAAGAAGCTTGCACAGGTTAGAGTAGCGTGGAGAGCTGCATCAAACCAGTCTCAGGGCGGAAGACCACAACAACAGCAACTCAAAAAGTGCTGTTGCTGTTGTCATTGCTTTTCTGGTGGTCTTCTGTCCGAAGACTGGTTTGATGCAGCTCTGCACGCTACTCTATCCTGTGCAAGCCTCTTCATTTCTGCATAACTACTGCAACCCACATCCGTTCCAACTTACTTACTTCTGTCAAGTCTTGATCTCCCGTCTTCTTTTTATATCCCCGCTACTTTGGCCATCGTCATTCATTTTGATGCCCGAATAGAAGAACTCATCTACTACTTTTAGTGTCCCATTTCCTAATTTCTTCAGCATTGAATGATTTAGTTCCACTACATTCCATTTTCCATATTTTACTGTTGATCATATTCCTCTTATAACTTCTTTTCAAGACACTATCCATTCCGCTTACCTTCTCTTCCAAGTCATTTGCCGTCTCTGACTGAATTATTGTGACGTTGGAAAACCTCTGTTTTATTTTCTTCTCCCTGAATTCCTTTCTCAAATTTTTCCTTCTTTTCTCCTTTACTGCTTTTTCTGGGAGAAAATTTAATAAGATTAGGAATTGACGGATAACCAATCAGAAATAGCCACTGTGATGGCTAAAACGACTTGATTATTCTAGCATAGTAGGGCGAGCCGTCATTGTCGAAACCATAACGCCTTGTAATTTAGAAAAATATCTATCAAATTTGTTCCATTAAGAAGCTAGGAAAAGTAGTTTTCTTCAACCAAAAGGACACTGGGGTATGAGGACATACTAATTAACTACCTATCGTAGCAACTGCGAGCTGAATATTTTAGGTGCGATAGTTGTAAGAACGTTTTTCCAAAGGCTACCTGGATTTTAACACGTGACAATACAACACATTAATTCATTTTATCATTGACGAACTACATATTTGTGTGGACATATCCCGGCATTCTAAAGACAACTGATACTGTGTATTTCTGAGGAATCGTATGTGAAAACAGCCATCGTGAAGCTTGTAGAATGTGAATGACAGTATCCAGGGAGGACGCTGCTGACCATCGTGCTGAGTGCCCTAAATCAGTCATCATCATTAGAAGTCATGAAAGAATCATGTGGAAAGTACGTATGTATAAATAATGTCACATAACCTGAATTGACGTATCATACAAATGGCATACTTTGAGATTATTAATATGGTCTAAGTCCTGCAACTCGTAAGGTGCTTGAATATGAAACTATTTGGCTCTGAAAACGGTAACGTGTGAATGTGTCCAGTAAAGAGATGAGGGAAAGAAGAAGAAGAGGGCTAAACAGTATTTATTTTTCCTCTATGAAATATTTTTCGCATTGCGTTTGGCAGATGTTGGTGGAGAGGTGATAACTATTTCGTCCTCACTTGCTTCTACCCACTGCTTTTGTGCACTGAACAGCATTGTCAGTGGTTATCGAGAAGGGCTGTTTCTAGATATTTTCTTGCACTACACGGGAGTAATGTATAAAGCGAGCCTCTCTCCCCCCAAACCCCACTCTATTTCCTCCATATGCCAAAAAGAAATGTAAATTGTAACACGTTGTTCTTTATGAACAATACTGATACTATAAATATTGCAGTAATCATCACTATAAAACGTCTGTTGCTGCCATTTTCGTGAGTTTTCTTATCTGCAGATTGTTTTAACTTCTTTAGCTTTACATTGTCGGCCTCTCCATCTGAAATATCTGCCATCTTCCTGATACGTTGTGTGTTTTGCTTCTCATTGCATCAAATCTTCGAAGACGTTCATCTACAACTAAATTTCTGTAGAGAATTTTTATTGAAACTTCCTGGCAGATTAAAACTGTGTGCCGGACCGAGTTCGAGTCTCGGTGCGGCACACAGTTTTAATCTGCCAGGAAGTTTCATATCAGCGCACACTCCGCTGCAGAGCGAAAATCTCATTCTAGAATTTTTTATTGTTGCATTCCATAAGTAATTCTACGGATTTCGCGAGATCAAAATTAAAACAGACCCGAGTGCATAAATTTAACTGGATCACCGCCGATGATGACAATCATATTACATATTAGATTGTTACTATTGAAACGAATACTACTAGAAGCTGGCACAGAAGTGTTGCAGGCAATATTTACAGAATATTGTTAACATGAAAATGTGTAACTGATTTATTCTCCAAATTTTTAGTTTGGTATATAGGGACAACGTTATTCAGAAACTTTCACACAAGTGTAACAGCGCTTCATCTCGAAATAACTTTCAACTGTAGACAAGCAACGTAAGCGAACAGAAGGCAGTAAAAACACAGAAACCATAAGAATGGAGGAGTTAACAACTACTGTGACATTGGATGTGTAGAAAAAAGTGTTTTGTATAAACGAGATTACATACGTGAATTCTAAAAATAGATAGTACCACATGATGGACATCTCATTGTTGCGTAATAAAAACGGATCTGCCTTGAAGGTCATCACGAAAATTGACTGTATTGGACATCCACGAACACCCAGACTCTTAGGCTTTAATGTTTGTCGACACTCCACCTTGAGCAGAAAGTGTCACAGTACTGCGCAAACACACTAGTGTGATAGATGTATTTTTCGTGCCACAGGATCAGCTTTGTCTTAAACAACGCTGTTTAGTGCAAATGACTCCTCCTAATGGCACAAAACGAAGAACAGCTGCTTTAAGATAAAGTGTTTGACGGACTGTTGCCTGCAGTCTTCCATCAATATCCTCGACAGCAGTTTGTACCAAATGTAATTGGAAAAGGGTCACAAGCATGTCTCAAGTTAACCAGAAACCAGCGTTCTATAGTACTTCGTTTGTGTACCTAAATGTATCTCGCTAATCATTGTTCACTGCGCTTAGTGCAGTTCCCCCTTATGTTTTTAGCATTAATTATGGAGACTAAAATATTACAGTGATTTCACAAACAAGTTCAAACTCTGAACATTTTATGAAGATTGCCCATAATTTTGTGAAATGTGCTTCATACAATGCATAAACTGTTGCATTCTTTTCCTCGTAATTTTTCTTTGTCTTTTGGTTCACAAGCTCATCACCTGTGTGTGTTAGGCTATGGTTTGCTGCTGCATCATCCATTTCGCTTTCTTGTCCTCCTATTGATTTGCTGGGGAAAACACGTTAAAACCAGATATTTATCCGTGTTTCATTTTTAATGGTGATGTTTTCGAATGGTGTTGGGTTCCAAGTACTCCTGTGACGTTGTTGACATCTGGGTCGTCTGTTGTCTGATGGAAAACTTAGTGCAACTGACCATTCCCAGATAGTAAAAAGAAAAACAGCTAGAGCAAATCAGTTTTGACAAACTTAATGGGCAACGTAGTGCCTGCTGCTAGGCGAAGGATGTAATTCTACGGACTTTTCCGTTTTTCCCCTGTAATTGTTGAAACTTCAAAGAAGAGGAGCTTTATAGCAGTATCATTGCAACTGAGATTCCAATGAAATGGTTGGACATTTACAGTAGCATCCATATTTCACCCGTTTACGGTTTTTACTAATGATATATGAATGTTTCTGCAATACTAAGCCGTCCGTTGAAGTTCATGATGTAACAGTTAAGTGTTTATACCTACTAAACTCAGTTCCCTCTACATACTTGTCCTATTCCAAATAATCCATAGTTATATATCTGCAATGTCGCACATATTACTGCAAACCATATAAAATTTTAAATCATCTGTTTGGTTTCAGTATGTATGTAGCATTCTGCATGTGTGTTCACAAACTGAAAACGCATTCTGCCCGAAGAACAACAACCGGGTTGAAATTATTTATTTATACAAATTATTTTTATTTACATAAATAATGATTAACTGAACATACTTTTTCATTCAAAAATCACGTTATCGATAAGGTTTAGCCTACGTGTGTCCATCAGAAAACATAATTCATTAGGAAACTTGCGACAAATAAGTACTATAACTCACAGAACGAAATATTAATCATACAGAAGCAGGTCTGTCCGTCGACAGTGTACAGCAAACAAGAAAACTAATTTTAGAATTAAATAAAATTACCAATAAATAGTTCAAATTTACAACAAGCAAGAATAGGTTGACACGTGACTGATTAATCGAGAGCCATTTAGATGTATCCTGTACGAACCGACACCGAGAGCGCAGTGCAATGAAGGTATACAGGAGCTACAACCTTCTTGACCAACACCTGTACTTCGGAAAAGCGCACGTTTTTAACTAGTGCATAAAACCACTATTTCAAAATCATTATGCAATGCTTGCACTTTCTTACATCAACAGCCAACAGAAACATCAAAGACATCTTTGTACAAGTGTTTTTCTGCATATCTTTTCTTTCACAGTTTTTTCGTGACTGTCAAAGGATTCAAATGAATTTTTATAACAGCTGAAAATGCACATAGATGCACGTTTTACCATAACGTATGGAGCAATCTTCCCCATTGAATACAATGTACGCATGTTAGTATACAATGTATGAGGAAACTACTCCCTTGGGATATCTGAACATCATATTTCACCTGAATTTTGGTTGCTCATTACATGCCTGTAACAAAGTGAAGTCACAGGATTTCGTACAGCCGACATATGTAGTGTGCCTTCGTTTGGACATATCATACAGGTGTTATATGGAACACTTAGTCTTATTCGTTAATGTGACCGTTCCAGCACAGAGCGGTAACTAGAAATTTTGCTGCCACCCTTTCCTCGCTGCGAGGGAAAAGAAAAAAGATATAAATTTATGGCTTGGAATGGTTTAACTGGGTTATTTTTCCTACAGTTGTCTCGTAAATTACTTTCTACTTGCCGCAGTAAACTCCTTTCTAGCATGCGACGCCGTCTCAACCAGTATTATACTGCAGCAGAATAAAAACGTAACTCTTTGACGGATTTATTGAGGAAGCAGGTTTTTTTTTCAGATGTGACAATTATTTACACAAGTAAACTGTTAAACGTTCATCTCGATCCAGCTACATCACTGCTAAAAGAAAATGAATTTATTTTGTCATCTCCCTACGCTGAATGTCAAAAGCATCAAGCGAGAGGAACAGTCAATGAATTTCTTAAGAATATTCCAAGTACCTTTGTACCTTTAGGAGCGGATTCATGGCGGGTGGTGAAAGGCGAGAGGAGTGCAATGGGCTACATCACACTACCCAAAAGGACGTTTTATGCACATTGTTGAAAAACAGTGTTCTACATTTTGAGAGATGTTAGTATGGAGCAAAACAAGGCAAAAATGTCCAGTAAAAGTGCGACCTAAAACGGCATGCCTTAAGAGCTGTGAGCACTTGTTAATCTTCGCTTTTGTGAGACACCTCTGTCATATTGCAAGCTCTTTAGTAATACGAAAGACCAACAAATGGTAGTAAGCAAATGAGAATACATTCTTATGTTAGAGTCAATAGATACAGCAATCAGCAAACATATGTTAGTATTGTTGCTGCAAATTGTATTCACAATTTTGGGAGAATACAGAGCATGGGTTACCAGTTCGTGTTTCGATAAGTTTGTAAAAAGCTTTTACATCATAGTTTTAGCGTTCCACTTATCAACATAAGAGGAACCTTTTACAATGTACACCAGTTTGAGTGTCTTCTTTAGAAATGGAGCAGAAGTGCAGGTCTTATGAAATAGCAACCAGATCACTTTAGAAGCTCTGCTGTTACACAGTGCCAGAACGTGATCTCATTTGTTTACTGTTTTCCGTTGGCCGTTCGTAAAAGCAAAGAGCTTTCAGTAGAAGAGGTATGTGTCATGTAAAACGGGGCAAGACGTCGAGGTCATCTATGTCCCAGGGAGACGTTCAACCTGCAGTGTGTGGACTCTGAAGCTCCAACCTCAGCTGGTTTCTTGATGTTTTGGATGTGTTTTCCATCTTATGACCTTAGATTAGTCGTTCAGGTAACCATGAACGAGAACCAGGGTGTTTCTTTCAAAATCCTCGCTGACAAAGTGTTTCCCTTTCTTCTACCTCTTCACAACGAATATCCTGTTGACAGTCCGATGTTCCAAAACAACAACAGTCGCATTCACAGGACTGGACGTATGTCTTTCTGGTTTGAAGAACAAACATATTAAAAGATTTTGTCTCCAAAGCTTTTTCGGTTCATTAAATTATTTATCTTACAATCAGGCCAGTTGCTTTGAGATAGGCCTAGCTTATTTAAGTTCCCGTTTCACTCAATATATAAACGGATTATGCATTTGAATAAATTCGACAATCAGCTATGTAGATGTACTGCCGAGCGTGTGTTTTTGCGGAAAGTAGAGAAATTTTTTGGTTTTTGTGCACTGATTTTTGGGTTTCAAAATTACTTTTTTATTTAGAAAACGTAATTAGATATGGTGTAGATAGTTAATTCGAGTGTCTTTACTATTGATTTGAAATTAGGTTTGTTTTTGTGTTTATAGCGATTGTCAACAATAATGCTTTGTTAATTTAATAAAAAATTTTCAATATTTTTTTTCCATAATGTAGGCACTATAAACTAAACGTGGTAATTTTTACAGCTTGAAGTAAAAAATCATGCCTTTAAGGGTTAAGTTCGCATTTCACTGGTTATATAAATTGATTATGCATTTGTTTGTTTTAATGCACAAGGGGGTTCAATAAGGACTGCAGAGCATTTTTTTCTCGGCCCATTTCCGTTGAAAAAATGAGGAATTTCTTGTGGGATATCGTGGAACATTCCCGCTTCAGTACCTGTAGTTTCATGAAATTCCGATAGGAGGCAGCGCTGTAAGTAGCGTTGAAAATAGTGTGTAACTGAGGTGCGTTACAGGCAGAAAGCTATGATTGAATTTATTTTGACAGAAAACCAAATAATCGCTGATACTCATAGGCGTTTGCAGGATTCTTGTGGCAACCTGACAGTGAACAAAAGCACGGGTAGTCGTTGGGAGAGGTGTCTGTTACCATCGTAGCTACCTATCCGATCTCCCACGTACCAACCGGTCGCACATACCTGTGGCACCTGCAGAGCTTGAACGTGCGGGGAGTCTCATTCGAAGCGATCAGCGGATCATACAAAATACCTCGCTGTGGAACTGGATGTATGTTTGGGTAATGCTGACACAATCGTCCGCCAGTTGGGTACTCAAAGGTTTGTGCCCGCTTGGTTCCTCGCCACCTAAAAGAAGACCATAAAGAGCAACGGAGGACCATCTGTGCGGAGTTGCTTACACGTAACGAGACTGATGGTGACAATTTTTTTGTCGAACATAGTCACTTCGAGCGGAAACCAAAGCGGCAATCCATTGAGTTGCTCCACGTGACCCCTCCTCCGACCAAAAACCTTGAAGCTCTCAGCCGGCAAAGAAAAGGGCGTGTTGCATTACTTATTGAACGCCCGTCGTCTGACGTTCCCGATTGTTCAAGTAATCTGGACGCAGTCCTGTAAATTAGTTCGTCGTGGGTCTTTCCTTCTGCTGTCTGTCATCCAGCGATCACTATATTACAGGAGTGCCACTACCTTCCTCACTGGATACCCTTCGAGGCCCTTCGATCCCGTGCGTCATTCGGACGTTTAGTAAGAGAAGAACGTGGAAGGTACTCACTGGAAGAGGCGTCGGAGCGCACCTCGGGGCAGGGCGCGGGCAGGAACTGCATGAGGTCCGGCTGGTCGCAGCCAACAGCCATAGTAGGAAGCGCGCCGCACGGCGAGCCGGCGCCGCCGTTGGGCACGACGGCGTACACTCCCCAGCGCGGGCACGGCTGGCGGCGCGGCGACGGCGCTGCGGCACGCAACCACGCAACACACATTGCTGCAGCCGGCTGTTCACAGGCAGCATCTCGGGCGCCACATCTCTACTGCCACACACTAGATTCCCCGAGTTCAACACTACTAAGAAACGAGGTTAGGTAGTAACTTCTCTTGTGTAATAAGTTTCCTTTAATTTACGCCTATGGTCACAGACTTTTTGTTAACAGATTACCGGTTTCGGTCTATAATGACCATCATCAGATCTGTTTATGGTCGTTATAAACCAAAACCGGTAATCTGTTAACAGAAAGATTGTGACCATAGATGTAAATTAAAGGAAACGTATTGTATATACGGGTCACTGTTTTATTCGCGACAGTGTCGCAGCTTGTTTCGTTGTGTATTCTTTTATGTCTGAGTGTGAGTATGTGTTACTAGCGAAACCGGCAATGCTTCGCAATTGCTAAATATGTATGGGAATTGGATAAGCATTCTGAACTCCTCTCCGACCTCCCTTCCTCTCTCCTCATCTCTTCCTCCGACCTCTCTTTGTCCACCTCCTCCTCTTCCTCCTGCTACCTCTGTCTTCACCCCTCTCTCTCACCCTCAGACTTGTTTAGTGTTATAATAAACGCAGTTGAAGCTGCGTAAAATGAATGGGTAAATCAGTTGGGGTCATAGGTAATCGAGGAATAAAAGGGACCTCTCCAGCTACTGTATCTGTGAAGATAGTAGAGTCAACGACAGTATTTCCATAGTTTTAATCTTCGAACAGGTAAAATTACAAACTTTCGGACGATTCATGTCCCGCAGTGGTAGTCTAATTATGAGTCGATAAGCCATAACTGCCACTTTCCTGTTGTCTGTAAAACTGGTGGCAAGGAAGAAAGCAAATCAGCCCATTATTGTGAACGAAATTATAGTTTGAAAATGTATAATATGGGAGAAGCAATGTGTTGACAGGCCCTCCTAACCTGATTGAAACAGACCGTGAGAAAGAAATCGAAACCGAAGACTTCCAATGTACAGAGCACGAGCTTCATCCTCGCAGTCGTTTTTAACAAAAAATCTGTACGTTGTCGTTAAAAGAAAAGCACATGTCCTTCCGAAATGTACTGGGGTATAGAGTAAAAATTTGAAGTAAATTGATCAAGAAATTTTCGAGAGTTCTGGTAACGCTTCCCTTATATATACATATATACACTCCTGGAAATGGAAAAAAGAACACATTGACACAGGTGTGTCAGACCCACCATACTTGCTCCGGACACTGCGAGAGGGCTGTACAAGCAATGATCACACGCACGGCACAGCGGACACACCAGGAACCGCGGTGTTGGCCGTCGAATGGCGCTAGCTGCGCAGCATTTGTGCACCGCCGCCGTCAGTGTCAGCCAGTTTGCCGTGGCATACGGAGCTCCATCGCAGCCTTTAACACTGGTAGCACGCCGCGACAGCGTGGACGTGAACCGTATGTGCAGTTGACGGACTTTGAGCGAGGGCGTATAGTGGGCATGCGGGAGGCCGGGTGGACGTACCGCCGAATTGCTCAACACGTGGGGCGTGAGGTCTCCACAGTACATCGATGTTGTCGCCAGTGATCGGCGGAAGGTGCACGTGCCCGTCGACCTGGGACCGGACCGCAGCGACGCACGGATGCACGCCAAGACCGTAGGATCCTACGCAGTGCCGTAGGGGACCGCACCGCCACTTCCCAGCAAATTAGGGACACTGTTGCTCCTGGGGTATCGGCAAGGACCATTCGCAACCGTCTCCATGAAGCTGGGCTACGGTCCCGCACACCGTTAGGCTGTCTTCCGCTCACGCCCCAACATCGTGCAGTCCGCCTCCAGTGGTGTCGCGACAGGCGTGAATGGAGGGACGAATGGAGACGTGTCGTCTTCAGCGATGAGAGTCGCTTCTGCCTTGGTGCCAATGATGGTCGTATGCGTGTTTGGCGCCGTGCAGGTGAGCGCCACAATCAGGACTGCATACGACCGAGGCACACAGGGCCAACACCCGGCATCATGGTGTGGGGAGCGATCTCCTACACTGGCCATACACCACTGGTGATTGTCGAGGGGACACTGAATAGTGCACGGTACATCCAAACCGTCATCGAACCCATCGTTCTACCATTCCTAGACCGGCAAGGGAACTTGCTGTTCCAACAGCACAATGCACGTCCGCATGTATCCCGTGCCTCCCAACGTGCTCTAGAAGGTGTAAGTCAACTACCCTGGCCAGCAAGATCTCCGGATCTGTCCCTCATTGAGCATGTTTGGGACTGGATGAAGCGTCGTCTCACGCGGTCTGCACGTCCAGCACGAACGCTGGTCCAACTGAGGCGCCAGGTGGAAATGGCATGGCAAGCCGTTCCACAGGACTACATCCAGCATCTCTACGATCGTCTCCATGGGAGAATAGCAGCCTGCATTGCTGCGAAAGGTGGATATACACTGTAATAGTGCCGACATTGTGCATGCTCTGTTGCCTGTGTCTATGTGCCTGTGGTTCTGTCAGTGTGATCATGTGATGTATCGGACCCCAGGAATGTGTCAATAAAGTTTCCCCTTCCTGGGACAATGAATTCACGGTGTTCTTATTTCAATTTCCAGGAGTGTATATATAGTGTGTGTGAGTCAGTGAAACATATGGTCTATATCACTCCGAATAAATGATTAGTGTATCACGTAAGATTTTCAACTAAATCTAAGGTGAGCTTCTCGAGGTTTTTGGTAGGAACACTTCGCTCTGATTTTATACATGCCTAGCCTATGTTGTCCGAGTGTTCGTTAGAGTCTTATGTAAAAATTTGAGGTACATTGATCAAGAACTTTTCGAGATTTTTGGCAATAACCTTGAACATCTACTTGTCTTTATACAATACTAGCAGTTAGCCGCGGCTGCGCTTGCATATTAGTAGTTTTGTTGTGATGACTGATGCTTAGTAAGCAAGCTAGTAATTCATATATGTCTATGTATATAGTGGTTAAGAGACGTCTGTATTAAAAATGTATGCAGTGGCGGTATGTACGTACATAATGAATGTGTTTCTGTTATTTTACCGTATGTCGAATCTGAAAGCGTGCGTTATACTTTGTAATTTTATTGGAAAAAAAGCGTCGATTCATTACATTCGCATTAAAGTAGAGATTTTATGGGTTTCTCTGGGTCACCTAGGACTGGATGTGAGATTTTGCCACCAGAGCAACGGATGGAAACCCTTACTTCCTTCCATTTGAATGCAGCATGTTGCCTACACTTTTCACCCATTTCCCTAAAATAGTACTTTATAGTTCACATAGTCAACTAAAGGATCATCATCAAATGCAGCTTCACCAAAAGCCTCCCGCGTTCCACATGTAAAAGAAAAGTTCTTTCTGTTCGTCATATAGCCTTGTTGTGATCTTTAAGCCGATCGGAAGCTACAAGAGACGCGTGGCGCTCAGAGTCTAAAATGCTACGGGAGTGTGACTGATATTACTATGGAAGTAGGGAGTCTTAGGAAGTTAACAAGTAGAAGATTGTGTAAACACTGTATTCATTACCATGAATCGTATTATGTAAAGCATATCAAACAATAAAAGAATTTCCACAAATGTGATGAAGTTTAAAAATCAAAGAGTAAACAGCTTTCTCAAAGAGTAATTATTGTTCCACATTTTCCGTTATATTATCCAAATTAATAAATATGTTGTGCTACGCAGTTTCCAAAGTAAGTGTTCAAACTAACATCATACCAAATTGCATCAAAATCGGTTCAGCGGTTTGGTCATGAAGGCGATGCGTAGCTACTTTCTCATTTGTAACATTAGTATGGACAGTGGTATAGATTTTAAATATGTCATTGTATACCAAGTTTATTAAAAATATGTAGCTTATGTCAAACAGAAGGTTTATTAGAGTATTGTGTAAAAATATGAAGTAAATCGGTCAAAAACTTTTCGAATTTTTGTTAAAAACGTTGATTATATATATCTTATAGTCTATGTTAGTCATAAGTTTTATTAGAGTAACGTTTAAAAACTTGAAGTACTTATCGAAATTTTTGGTAACTGTTTAAAGCAACTACTTGTCTTTATATAGTAGGACACTTTTGGAGTGCAGGATTAAATCTTCCATTTTCTCATTACAATGTTGCCAGTGTGTCGTGACCTAGAATTGCCATAACTACATTACTTTTGATATGAACATTACCTGTGCAAGTTTCATCAACTATTTCTGATTGAATTATTCTAAACCGAGCTTGACAATCTTTACTTGATAAATACTTGAATGTAAAGAGTAACTATCTGTATTACACTGAATAACTGCCTCTTCACCAACCAAAAGTATCAATCTTCAGCTGCTGCATATTACATCTGTATGCTGGTTGTAAATTCAGCTTAAGGGTAATATAAAAACATACAAATAATGACTGTTTCGGAGTTCCTCTCCTCGAAGTTTGAGTCGATTCTTCAGTTGAAAACACTGCTCTACTTTTCTCAGCCTTAATGACTGAATTAAAACTCTGTGCTGCATATTGTACAAAGAAATCACTGCGAGGCTACAGCCCTAAAATTTACTTTAGCTGTTTACCAATGAGGACTGATATATAACCAACAAAATTGCGTCAAATTTTAGTTCCAAACAGTAAGATGAAAGCTGAATGAACTCACTGCAAATAAATAAAAAAGTTGTTTGAAACTGAAATTACACTGCGGTTTTTTCACAAACACAATATCCGAATAACACTAACATGTCAACTAAAGTTCTCCTTAAGCCTTGTCATAAATAACAAAACTAATACACAGAAGTCCGCAGCTCATGGTCTCGCGGTAGCGTTCTCGCTTCCCGAGCGCCGGGACCCGGGTTCAATTCCCGGCGGGGTCAGGGATTTTCGCCTGCCCCGAGATGACTGGGTGTTGTTGTTGTTGTCTTCATTATCATCATTCAACTCTATTACGGTCGGAGGAAGGCAACGGCAAACCACCTCCATCAGGACCTCCCCCATGCTCTCATGAAGCATAGGACTTCATCATGATCATCATTCCGCATATTAAATTTTCCCTTCGCTTTCCTATTGAAATACTTTTGCGTGAGGCCGTACAGGGTGGCCGAGCGGTTCTAGGTGCAACAGTGCGACTGCTACGGCCGCAGGTTCGAAAACTGCATGGATGTGTGTGATGTCCTTAGGTTAGTTAGGTTTAAGTAGTTCTAAGTTCTATGGGACTGATGACCTCAGAAGTTAAGTGCCATAGTGCTCAGAATCATTTGAACCATTTGAACTTTTGCGTGTGGGAGGTAAGAAATAGTAATCAGTACCCTGAAAGCATGACTGAAGGCTTATTTAAGGATAACAGATATCGTTGATTGGAATTTAATTTCCTCTTTACGTTATCACAATAGTGCTGCGCCACGAATGAGTACACTGTCGCGCAGCTATGGCTGGAAGGGAGTAGCTAAGGGATCGCTTGGCACCTCGGATGGCAGACGCGGGCGATGTTGATATTTTTCTGTGATTCCGCGACGTAAGCTTACGACTCGGCTCGCAGGCAGGAAGACACAGCCACTACGTCCTGTGGCTGCACGAAAAGCATTATTCAACATGGTGGCGTTGCTGTCAGGATTCCTCCGAGCCGCCGGCCGAAGTGGCCGTGCGGTTAAAGGCGCTGCAGTCTGGAACCGCAAGACCGCTACGGTCGCAGGTTAGAATCCTGCCTCGGGCATGGATGTTTGTGATGTCCTTAGGTTTAACTAGTTCTAAGTTCTAGGGGACTAATGACCTCAGAAGTTGAGTCCCATAGTGCTCAGAGCCATTTGAACCATTCCTCCGAGCCATAATCCATAGGTAGCGGTCATCCACTGCAGTAGTAGCCCTTGGGCGGCCTGAGCGGGGCACGTTATCGACAGCTCCCGTCTCTCTGTATCTCCTCTACGTCCGAACAAAACAACATCGCTTTGGTGCACTCCGAGAAGCCTGGACACTTCCCTTGTTGAGAGACGTTCTTGGCACCAAGTAACAATACGGACGCCATCGAACCTCGGCATCGACCGTCTAGGCATCGTTGAACTACAGAGAACACGAGCAGTGTACCTCCTTCCTGGTGGAATGACTGCAACCGATCGGCTGTCGGACCCCTCCGTGTAATAGGCGCTGTTCATGCATGGTTGTTTACATCTTTGGGCTCGTTTAGTGACATCTCTGAACAGTCAAAGGGACTGTGTCTGTGATACAGTATCCACACTGAACATCTATCTTCAGCAGTTTTGGAAACCGGGGTGTGCAATACTTCTTTTGATACATGTACAAGGTTTTCAATTCTTCTATCTGAAATTCAGCCGCACGGGGTATCCGCGCGGTCTGGGGGACCCTGTCACGGTCCGTGCGGCTATCCCCGCCGGAGGTTCGAGTCCTCCCTCGGGCATGGATGTGTTGTTGTGTTGTCCATAGCGTAAGTTAGTTTAAGTTACATTAAGTAGTGTGTAGGCTTAAGGACCGATGACGTCAGCAGTTTGGTCCCATAAGACCTTACCAGCAATTTCCAAATTTCTGAACTTCAGTTCGCCTTCTAATCCCTCCTTGGTTTCTTCGCAGCTAACCCAGTACGCTGACTAAATAGCATTAGCGGTATCCTATACTGCTCTCTCACTCAGTTCTCAGCTACTGTTCCCCTTTCATTTAACTCGATTCTTGTAACTCCAGTTTGTTTCGCAAGCAAATTGTAAATAAATAGACAAATTCGATACATATCATTCATAGCACGTAGTGAATACATGTGAAGCAAATGACATTGCCATCCTCGGTGTAAGCAAGGAAGAACTGCAAGATCTGTCTAATAAAATGAAAGTTCTAATGATCACAGAATATTGAATTAATTTTGAGTGTCTTCTTTAGAAATGGAGCAGAAGTGCAGGTCTTATGTAATAGCAACCAGATCACTTTAGAAGCTCTGCTGTTACACAGTGCCAGAACGTGATCTCATTTGTTTACTGTTTTCCGTTGACCGTTCGTAAAAGCAAAGAGCTTTCAGTAGAAGAGGTATGTGTCATGTAAAACGGCGCAAGACGTCGAGGTCATCTATGTACCATGGAGACGTTCAACCTGCAAGCCGGCCGGTGTGGCCGAGCGGTTCTAGGCGCTACAGTCTGGAGCCGCGCGGCCGCTACGGTCGCAGGTTCGAATCCTGCCTCGGGCATGGCTGTGTGTGATGTCCTTAGGTTAGTAGGTTTAAGTAGTTCTAAGTTCTAGGGGACTGATGACCACAGATGTTAAGTCCAATAGTGCTCAGAGCCATTTGAACCATTTTCACTCCCTTGAGCACTTGAGTCGGACTGAAGCAGTGTTCCGCCAGTGACCGATTTTCCATTGGCTGACGGAACCCTTGTGAGGCAGACTACTTGACCGAGAAGCAGCGGCTCCGGTCTCGTAAACTGACATAACGGCCGGGAGAGCGATGTGCTGACCACGTGCCCCTCCACATCGGCATCCAGTGGCGCCTGTGGGCTGAGGATGGCTTGGCGGCCGATCGGTACCGTTGGGCCTTCCAAGGCCTGTTCACACGGAGTTATTTTTTTTAAGCTCTACAGACATGATTTGATTCAAGTAGACCACTTTCCCGCATTAAACTAATATATTACAACAATATCCAATTTAAAAAAAATTGTAAACATGTGGTTACACCCATACCATTAACAATAAAAGTAAGTAATATTCTGCACATATATAAATAGACCAGCATTGTTGCGCAGGTGCCCTCACGTTAAATAAGAGTGAATTGTAGTTACACTTTTTTTAAATAACTACCTATGATCCTCGACAGAAGAGTCTTTTTGTAGTGCCCGCTATCACATGAGATTGACCACTTTTAAATTAGCACAGTTTTAATGACACTTGCAATCAACATTTAAATAAAGTTACGGCCAC
The DNA here is from genome assembly GCF_023864345.2 of Schistocerca serialis cubense. Taxonomy (NCBI): domain Eukaryota; kingdom Metazoa; phylum Arthropoda; class Insecta; order Orthoptera; family Acrididae; genus Schistocerca; species Schistocerca serialis. Next base: position 665,866,790 of record NC_064641.1, on the reverse strand, counting down.
AATTCTTCCTTTTCCTGCTATCGAATTCCAGTCTCTGGACTGAAGACCACCACAACAACAACAACAACTGGCACAATAGTAAACAGTCCATTAAAGAAATACAGAAGCATGACCAAATGTCATTTGCTGTGAAAATGTGGAGAATCTGAAGTTCTGACAAACATTTGCAGAATGAAACGGATATAAAAGACATTGAAAATCGATCAATGAAACAGTTAGAAATACGTAGCTTTCAGGTATGATAACTTTTGTGCAATGCTATCATCTGTGATACAGTTTGCTAAAATGGGATGAAGCAATTAAAAGTTGCTAATTTAGAGATTCATTGTGTAAATGTTTATTCACCGTGAAAGATTACCTTCTGCGGTTTTAAAGGTACTGAGATATTGTTCTGTCTTTGGACGTGTCTCAGTTTTCGGAGATGGCAGATGTATTCAGATTTGGGCTAATAGCTGACTGTGAGCTATTTTCGAATCTCAAAGGGCTGCAACTTGGCGATCTTTAAGATTTTCTGGCACTCCGCCATTTCCTGGAGCATCTCCTGCACAACGAACATACGAGTAACAACAGTCTAAATTCCCAGCTTCAGCATTTTCCCCAAATCCCGTCCTCTGCTAAAGCCGCCTAGTTGTATCGGCCCTGGGACCGCAGAGCTTCGCAAAGAGGCTGACCTTGGCCTGTACTAATTCTAGGAGGCCGATTAGCTGACCTACATACGCGTAACGCTACAAACCACAATTTGTACTAACCCCTCTCATTATACAGTGTGTTTCAGCCGATTCTACCGCTGTCGTTTTATGCCACCCGCAGTGCTACATCCGACCTTCGTAAACCACGAGCGAGATATTCATATCATGTCGCCCGGTATGCACAATTAGTACCACAGAAAAAAATTGACAGAACCTTTCTTGTAGAAAATTTAATGTAGGTAGTCTGTTACGTACACAGCTGGTAACACTCTTCACCTGCTGTACGAAGTTTTATGCGACTTGGCCATCTTAACTACAGTTCTACGCATAATTAGTTGAATTTTATACAATGATTCGTTTCCGCTGGAGACAATGGTTTACGAGTTATTCAAGAAAAATGTACGAAAGTGACTTCCAAACGCACCTCTGTCCCCACACTCATCCCTCACTAGGCAGGATTTCTAGTGCGTTGTTCGTGGCACTTCCTTTCTCTACTGTGCAAAAATTTTCGACAACACGAACTATTCCCAATATTAAACATTTTTTTTTGTTGATTTGGCTGTCACGGCACCAGCATAGTCGCCTATTTCGTTAACATTATTAATTTCAACGTGCCCGCGTTGGTAATGAAAGAAAAATGACTTTTGTAAACGTTGCGCTAAAATTGATTACGTTGAGAATTCGATCCAGACCTAACCATGACTACCACTGTAGTTTCGCAATCAGAATGCCTGAGTATACAACGATATAATTGTTTATTTCTCAAAATTGTTAGGTAAAATGTATGCAAACATCAATTTCACAATTTTTAAGTGTTCGACTAAGCCAGTGGCGTAATAATGCCAGTCAGTGAAGACCAAAAAAGGTCGAATGTAGGAAATAATTAGTGTAGTCGCAAATGTTTTTACAGCGGTACGAGGGAATACCATGAAGAACATAGTATAAATGCTGACCGGTGGAGTTGGGAGCACTCTTTAAGGTCACTTTTGTACGTGTTTATTAAATAACACAAAAACTACGGTCTCTAGCCAAAGCGTATTCTAGTACATAGTATAAATGTATTTAATTTTCTGCAAAGAGGTCCCGCTCATTTATTATGCAGGACTAATAGTTCGCGCGTAGCGGGCGAGGGAATTTGAAAATGGACACATTTAACATTGCGGTTTGCATAAAACAGCAGTGGAAAGGGAACGGAATAACATCTCCAGTTTCATAAGACAGTTAACTACATATCTGCTAAAGGAATAATACTAATTATCATTGTCCTGGTACGAACTCGTTGCCATTGTACATCTTTCCAATCACATCTTCCTCAGTTCCCAGTATTCTTCGATGGTGCAGTCTTCTTAAATTGCCTTTCCCCAGAACTCGCTGTATCAGTAAACATCTACTTTGTACACCAGTAAATTCTTTTTATATCTGCCACTTTAATTATTATTATTAATATTATTACTATTATTATTATTACTTGTATCGTTATTGGTATGGGAACCAAAATCAGTAGAACGAGTCCTGCCACTATCAATTTCATTAGTTCATAGTCAGCTTTATTTACTCACATTGTCACTATTGACACGCGAATCAAATGGCTCTGAGCACTATGGGACTCAACTGCTAAGGTCATTAGTCCCCTAGAACTTAGAACTAGTTAAACCTAACTAACCTAAGGACATCACAAACATCCATGCCCGAGGCAGGATTCGATCCTGCGACCGTAGTGGTCGAGCGGTTCCAGACTGAAGCGCCTAGAACCGCTCGGCCACACTGACCGGCCCGTAATTAGATAAGAGTCAATAAATAAATGAAACCGTTCACTTCAGTGCATACATGCTGTTCGCGAAGAGGCATGCTTCCAGTGTGATCAGATTATAAAGTTTCATAATCAGCAAGTATGGATACAGGTGGAACACCACTCTACTTTTTAAGCATGTCGGAAGTAAAGAAATCTGTCTTAGTGTTACGGCCTGCACTGTTGGCGACTTTGTTAAGGTCTCACGTTCTTCAACCCTAGCTCAACAAATTTGTAACGCTTTCTGACGTAATGATCTATCGGGCATGCTACAAATACGTCTCAGCTGGGTGTAACATTAGTATACAAATAGCGTGTGTGTTCAAAATTTGTAGGGGAATTTGAACACTGTTGTTCATCGAACCCTGGTATAGGACGCAGAGAGTTTTCGGGTACGCATTGTGGAAGGCTGCAAAACCATACGTAGTACTACAGCAGGGCTTAACAACTGGCCGGTTTTGAGCGCGAGTACTCGCGTCTGCTCAGGCACGTGCTCGCGAGCAGGTGCAAGGTGGAGGAGTAGGGAGGGAGGGGAAAGCGCGCGCAGGTTTGAATAGGGTCGCAGCGTGCCTATTGAATTCGCGCAGACTGTGTAACGTTTAAAGTACTACGATCAGCTCCAACAGTCACTTCGATGGTTAAGAATCATGTCAAGTCGCCGTTGTGTAACCCCAACCATGCTTTCGTAGTTCAACCCCCATTGGGAGGAATTGTATCTGTTTACAGAAAAAGATGGTGTTGCAAAATGTTTAGTATGTCACAAAACGCTGAATTCTTTTAGGAAATTTAATTTGCAGCGACATTATATGTCGTACCACGCGAAAGACTACGGAAGTGAAAAATGTGATGGACCAGATCGTGCACAGGAAGTTATTAAACTTAAAAGGAAGCTATCCGAAGAAGATCTGGACGACGAACAAAAATCAACTGAAGCAGCTCTCAGAGTAAGTTACAAAATTGCTTTGCTTTTAGCAAAATCCCTGCGCCCCTTCACTGATGGCGATTTCACAAAAGAATGTTTGGTAGTTGCAGCGGAACATTTGTGTCCATCTCAAGTTGAACAGTTTCTGATTGTGCCATTATCTAACATGACCATTATGCGTCGCATACAGGACATGGCAGACGACGTCCTGAGCCAGCTTGCAAATATCTGTAAAGATTTTATAGCGTATTCTCTAGCTCTGGACGAAAGTGTTGATATCACTGGAACAGCGCAGCTTGCCATATTTATTAGAGGTGTTAACAGAGATCTTCAGGTGAGGGAAGATGTAGTAGCTGTGAAGAACACTACAACCGGCGGTGATATTTTAAGTAGTGTTGAAGAAAGTGTTGAAAATATAGGATTGTCGTGGAATTCTTTAGTTTCAGTGTCTACAGACGGTGCACCAGCGATGACAGGGAAAAAAATCAGGTTTCATTGCGCTGTTGAAGGAGAAAATGCAAAAACTGACCGTGCCGAATGAAATAAGGGGCGTTCACTGTGTGATCCACCAGGAAAACTTATGTGCAAAGAGTATCACTCTAAAAAAATGTGATGAGTGTTGTTGTTCGTACAACCAATTATGTAAGGAAGCATGGGCTACAACACAGGCAATTTAAAAGCTTTCATGAGGATGTAAAAAGACAGTATGGTAGCCTGCCTTATTACAGCGAGGTGAGCTGGCTTAGTTGTGGCGAATTATTAAATCGATTTTTTTGCCTATTAGATGAGATAAATATGTTCATGGAAATAAATAACATGTGTGTTCCTGAATTGAAAGAGCCTTCATGGAAATGTGATCTCGCGTTCTTAGCAGATTTAACTAGCCATCTGAATGCTTTGAACATTTCACTACAAGGTAAAGATCTGCTAATTACTCATTTCATAGATCGAATACGAGCTCTTAAAATGAAATTGACACTTTGGGTGAGTCAGCTGGAAACATGAAATCTAGCTCATTTTCCTAAATTATCATCCATGCAAGATGTTCACAAAGACTGTGAACGTTATTCACATAGTTTAGTTGCCCTTAAGGAAGAATTTGATCAACGCTTTCAAGATCTGACAGCACTAGACAGTGATTTTGATCTGTTCTCCTCTCCATATTCAGCGAATATTGAAGAGATTCGTCCTGAGCTGCAACTAGAAATTATTGACCTGCAGTGTGACAGAGAATACAGAGACAAATTTCAGAACAAGAAAAACATTTTGAAATTCTACAGACACTTCCCTCAGGATAGATTTCCTCGTTTGCACAAACTGGCGGTTACAATAATATCAATCTTCGGTTCCACGTATGTTTGTGAACAACTGTTCTCTGCAATGAAATGTAACAAGACGCGCCTGAGAAACGCATTGTCTGACCGAAATTTAAACTGCACGCTGCGCCTACAATACACAAGAACAATTACTCCGAACATAGACGCAATTGTAAAGGGCAAAAAGTACAAGACAACCGAGAATCCCGCACTTCAGTGTAGAGGTGGGTCGAACTCGTTCATTCCCGTTGAACTACTTCATTCATTTCACTCTTTGCCGTGAAGCGTTCAAATGAAGTAGTTCATTCATGAAGTACGGAAGCTTAGCGAAGTTGCCCAGTTCGCCGCTCAGTCGCTGCTACGCTCGCTTCGCCTCGCTCATACAATAAAGCTTCGTAATACTTTACAATTTTACCAACAGATGGCAGAACTATGGAGTAACGTGCACGCAACGTTTTACGCTCTTACAGCGCCTGAGTTATCTTAAATACAGCATGGTCGAAGGGGACAAAGGGCGTTTCTGTCTGTGTCCAAGTGTCTGACTTATGTTGGACTTTCCGCCCGTGAACGGCACCTTGTATTTTAAAAAGTGTTTGGCTCCGCTTATGTGTCCACCATCTTTTTTCTCTAATTGTCTTCATTTCTATCTTTTGTGTTTCTCTGCGGCCAAAGAGCGGCGTAGTATGCTGCTGCAGGCCTGCCTGTATACAGGTTTCAAAATGACAATAAAGAAAAAAGAAGGGGGACAAAGGAAAGATAAACAGAGAAGGCTGTCACATATAAAGAAGGTACTACATTTAATCTTGCTCGACATTTTCTCATGAAGCGCCCAAAAAAGTCTTTATTTGCCAAATGAAACATTATTTGTTGTATTCATGAACTGAAAAATAGGGCTACCAACGAAATGCAGTCCAATTTTATGTTCCTTTTAAAATTTAATCCAAAATAGAATCAGTATGTTTAACACTGTCACAAAGTCTATATACCTACGTTAAGTAATTATTCAGAAGTTTTCCTGTAGATTTTATTTTTGTTGACAATAATAACCCACTAGATTCAAAACGTAAACTGTCACCTGTAGTCACTGGTACGATTTCAGGTAAAATCCCTCTTTCAGTGTTATCAACAAACCTTTTATTTTCATGTTTGCTGTGCGTGCTCACACAGATAGCCACTTCGTTTGGGACTGATGACCATAGATGTTAAGTCCCATAGTGCTCAGAGCCATTTGAACCATTTGAGCCACTTCGTTTCTATCTTTAATATTCAGTTGTCTTCAAGCGCTGCCAACGGTAGGCTACCCGTAGACGCGAAGTTTAACTGCACAAATAGTCACGGGTAATGATGTCAGCACTGCAGGTAGCTGACGCTGCCTCCTCCACCCGTCCTAAACCTATCGTTCCCCACTAACACTGCGCGATTCGTCGACGGGCAGGACAGGGAGGAGTGAAGTGATGGGAGGAGGAGTGACGTGGGTGAGGGAGAGGGGAAGAGAGTGAGTGAACTAGAAAAAAGTGTGGAGTGTGCTATCTGTGAAGAGTTTGAAGTACCAGTTCATTGAAATTGAATGGTTAGTTCACACTTCACAGGAGTGAAGCATTCATTTGAACGACTCATTCACGAGCTCCCCATCATTACTTCAGTGACACCTTTTATTGTGTAACAGTTCACAAATTAATACGAATGTAGAGGCATATACTAAGCTAATAAAATTATGTGGCACGTGTACATTCTCCTTTATTTGTTTCATTTGTCGCAGTAATAATTCGTGAGTGATACCCCTGCAGGTGACGGTGGATTTACTTTGACTGGCGGCAGCTGTTGTGTGCCCCACGTGACTCTCCCCACTCTCCGCTCTGGTCCGGTAGTGGGGGTAGCGTGCTCGCGCTGCTCCGTGCTCGCGCCTTGCTGTTCACAGCTTGCTCCGCAAGCACGTATGTTGTGAAGCCCCGTACTACAGGGTTACGTCTATGCGTCTGAGATGAGTGACGGGAGGCAGATCAATGTGTCATTGCTAAGGGAACAAAATTTTGAAGAATTCATTTAAGAAAGGTTCATAATTTATGCTCACGAGTTCTGTCCCTCTGTTTTTCATTGACTGACAAAAAGCGAAGCACCCAGAAGACATGGTCGGATGTCAACGTATCCTTCGTACATATAGAAATCATTATGGCGTGGGTATGTAAATGATTCAAATTTCAATTCTCTGTGACACAACGGTCACTAAACAGCATTAGTGTTGTACATGTTTAGTGTTGTTACTAGGCCTGTGCCTGGCAGGCTACATCTGGATAACGTCAGATGTTCAGTGATCACTGTGAAAGATACGGAGATGCGGCACACTCGTGTCAGACAGAATTTGAAATGGGACTCATTGAAGGTGTCCATTTGGCGAGCTGATCGAATTGTGCAATATACAGATTTGTGGGGCATTCGGATGTGACAATGGCCTGACGTTGGAATGCATGGTAACTTGATGTCGAGTATACGTATTATAAAGTTTCCAGTTAACCACATCTGACTACCACTTCTTTTATCAGGCAGTGCTGGAAATTTAACATGGTAGCATTCCTTGTCTATGTCCACCATCCACGTACCATCTTTTACTCTTCAATCTGTAGAGCTCTGTTTGCTGTTCTTGAATTAATAACTAAAGAGAATTGGATAAAAGCTGTACAATTAATGTGGTATCCCCTGCACTCCATCTTGGACTTCCGTTAAATGATGTACTCACTTATTAAAGTAAAGAAAGGCAGCTGCCGGCTGATGAAGTTGGGAGGTTGACACGCATCTTCAGGCGCCGTCGACCAAGTCTCTGCAAAAGTACACAACATTACTGCTTTGCATGCGCTGTACATCGCAACACGTAAAATATATACACAGTAGGCAAGTATCAAAACCATACACAGGAATAACACAAATTTTCTTTATTTACACTCACATTAAGCATATTCGTAAGCGTAGAGTAGTAAATCAAACCAGGGCCGCTTGATGAGCAACATTTCATTTATTTGCTGAAAGAAAGTAGATATTATTCAGGGTTCCAATATACCAGATTATTCCCCACTCCCTCGGCTACAGTACTGTGTTTTTCAACATCGTATTTGTCCAATGCGATGGCTTTACGCCATATTACTGATAGGGCGTGTACGCCCGCAAGGTCCCGCTCTGCTTGTCGAAGTCGGAGCCAGCGTTCGCTACATCAACAACCTCCCCGTCATCCATGTAGTGCTTCCCGCGAAGTGCTTCCTCCATTGGGCCAAACAGGTGGAAGTCGAAGTACGAGATGCGGGATTTAAGGTGGATGAGGAAGAACAGTCCAATGAGGTTTTGTGAGCTCCTCTCTGGTGCGCGTTGTCACTAAGAAAGAGAAATGCGTTTACATTTGGTGGCGACAGACACGGTGAAGTCATTTCTTGAAATCATTTCTTCAGTTTCCTGTGGGTGGCACAACACACAGAACTGATCTTTACACCATGAGGAAGGAAATCAAATAGGATAACCCTCTTCAGAGTCCCAGAACTCCGTCGCCATAATTTTACTGGCTGATGGTGCGACTTAGAAGATTTTCTTCGGAGTCACAATCAGCCTGGTAAAGCGCAGACAGTTACGCACAGATGGTCCTGCCTCGCTCTTTATGGTATTCTGTCAGGCGGCTTGGTACCCAGAGAGCACATGCTTCCGAGAACCCCAACTGGTGGTTGTGTGTGTCAGCACTAGCAACAGAGATGTTCAATTCTGCAGCGAGATGTTCGACTGCGTTCCTTCGATCACCTCGAATGAGAGTGTACACACGTTCCAAAGTCGCAGAAGATACAGCTGTGTGCGGCCGATTGTCATTAGTGAAATCGGACAGGTTTGCGTGACCTTGTTGCGTTCATGTCAGATGCCTCTCCCAACGACTCAACGTGCTTTTTTTCACTGTCAAGTCTCACTAGACATTCTGCAAGCGCCTATGAATATCTGCGATGCTCTAGTTTTCCGACAGAAGAAACTCAATAAAGGCTCTCTGCTTGGTACATACCTCCCTTGCAGAAGCCATTTTGAACGCTACGTATAGCGCCGCCACCTACCGGAACTTCATGACACTGTAGAGCCTGAAGCGGGAATGTTCTAAGATGTCTCACAAAAAATTTCGTCTTTTTCAGCCAAAATTGGCCGAAAAATAATGTATTGTATTACGTATTGAGCATCCCTCTTACATCCTCGTACCTCTGGCATGGCTGTGTGTGTTATCCTTAGACTAAGTAGTGCGTAAACTTAGGGACGGATGACCTCACCAGTTTGGTCCCATAAGACCTTAGCACAAATTTCCAATTTGCCATATTCGTACAGTCGGAGACTGAAACCATTGTAAGCGGAACGAACTACACTGTTGGCCACTAAAAGTGTCACAACAGGAAGAATATCAAATCACGTAACTTCCTTGTTATTTGTATACAGTTTAGAATAGGAAATAGACGATTAAACTTGTTAGTGATGCGAGGCTAAACAAGATGCGAAATTTGGTACACACCTCGGGCAGCTGCAACGCGTCTCTAACACACGTGGTAGTCAGTTAGAACCGAGGATGGATTAGAGATAATGATTTATGATCCCTTGAAAAATGAAAATGAAATGATCGTATGGCATTGCTGGCCGGGAGGTCCCATCCGGGTTCGGTCGCCAAGTGCAAGTCTTATTCGGCGCCATATTGGGCGACTTGCGGCCGATGATTGGATGAGATTTTGATGAGGACAACACAACATCCAGTCCCCAAGCGGAGAAAAATCTCCAACCCGGCCTGGAATCGAACGCGGGACTAGTGCATGGGAGGCAAGCACGTTACCACCCATCTTTTATTTTCTTTATTAAAACAATCATATAAGCATATAAGCACAAAAACAAAATAATGAAATACTGGAACTGTTTCAACACGAATTGTACTCTACGATAGACTGAAGAACACATTTCAATATAGTGTCAAATAGTGCCATTTGTAAGCTTACAAAACAGAACAAAAATATTAAACTGACAATAGCGTCTTCAGTCTTAACTAGAATTGAGTTCTGTCAGTTGATTCACAACCGTCCAAACTCTTCACATAAAGTCCTTTGGAGCATACAAGCAAATAACAAAGACATTCACAGGCAACATAAATTAAGGAAAACGTCAAATGAAGTTAATAACACCATTGAGAAGTCGGGAGCAGTCCTAGAAACAGTGTATCCTCTTATTCGTTGTGTATTTTGTTTGCTACATAGTCTTGCGTGTCATTTGTGTCCTTACCGGCGTCGAGAATTACCCTACGCCTTGTTTTTCAAAAATTATGCCTAACATCTTACCAAACATCGTCCTGAAATTTGGGTAACGTTTCTTCTTCCAACGTGCCGTTCTCATATAAGCCTCGAAACTAATGAGATTATCTTCACTATTGTGGATGTTGATGTATGTCACAAACTGTCCTAACAGCCACATCACGGTGTTGTTATGAAACTAATGAGATTATCTTCACTATTGTGGATGTTGATGTATGTCACAAACTGTCCTAACAGCCACATCACGGTGTTGTTCTGAAACTAATGAGATTATCTTCACTATTGTGGATAATGATATATGTCACAAACTGTCCTAACAGCCACATCACGGTGTTGTTCTTGGTAGCGGGAAAATGTTTCGTTTCCGGCCAGAGCAGGATGTCAGTGCAGTGGCTGGCTGGGCTGCTGCGGGTAATCAGGCCCAGCCTGTGCTGCACCCATTTCCAGTTAATGAGATGGGCGCCAAAATTGCAGCGATGGCGTAAGGTGTCGACCAGACCAAAGTGGACGCATTTATCACTGTCATGCAACCTTCCATTAGTGGGTATAACAGCGTTTACCACTTTATACCATGTGTACGCCACCTCAGCAGTGTGGACGGTTAAACTTACTTACTGCCTTCCAATGAGCACTCGGATATTTAAGTTCAATGGGATTCCGGACTAATGGAGATGTCCATCTTTTTAATAACAAGTGCGTCGTCGGTAAATCCTGCGTGAAATAATGTCCATCAATATGGCTTACTTCAAGAAAAAACTGCTTGACATGTCGTAGTTTGTAGCTCATTTTACCTACATCAGTGAGTGGGTGCATATCGGTGGGTTGTAAGGTTCGGAAGAGCCAACTGGTTACGCTGAGAGGTGATTCGTTTAATACATAACGAAGTACACTTTCGGTTAATGTCAGGCATGTTGAGTCCGCCGGCCTGTCTGGAAGACGTCAGCGTGGTGTATTTCGCTTCGAACAGATGCCCTTGCCAGATAAATCTATTAGAGAGTTTCATCATGTGTTTGGCCTGCATCTTGGGGACTGGAAATATTTGGGCCGTATAGTACGCTTTACTGAATATATAACTGCTGAGGAGTCGTATGCGTTGGAGAATGTCAACGGACCGCCAGTTGTTTTCATAGATGGCACCTTACATTTTACTGGTAACCTGCTTCCAATTTTTTGCATTCATTTTTAGCGGGCATTTGTCGATAATCATCCCCAGAGTGGTGTGGGTTTCGACACGCTTCGCCCAAGCTACAATAACTGCGTCGAATCCTCGAATGATAAAGGTGCATTTATCGGCGTTGATTTTAGCACCGGAAGCTCAATAGTACTCGTCTAGCGCTATCTTGAGAGCTGATACGTCTCCGTCGTCGGCGTAAGCACGCACCACGAAGGACGTCCCGGCGATCGAAAGGCCCGCAAGTTTGTCGTGAATAGAGCGTAAGAGCGGCTCGAACGATAAAACAAACAACATCATGGAGAGAGGGCTCCCCTGCGGGACTCCTCTTTGGTTGAGTAAGCTGTCCATTTACGCTGACTCTGGTTGTAATGCCCGTGACGAAATGTTGCACTACATTAATAACCCACTGATCAAAACCACACCGCTGCAGTAGCTGCAGGAAGTACTCGTGGCGGACGCGATCGAATGCCTTGCAAAAGTCGATAAACAGCAATGCGAGATTCACGTTAGTGACTGACGCTATGGCTATTACATCTCTATATTCCGAAAGGGGCGTCGTAATAGTGCGACCATGGAAGCATGATTGATGGTTGTGAATCACTTGCTTCATTAATGGAGACAATCTGCTGTTGAGTGCTCTGGCAAAGGTTTTGTAATCAAAATTGAGTAAAGTAATCTGTCAGTACCATATGTATCGGTGTTTGCTTTTTGGTATCAATACAATTCGACCTTCCTTCATTTCGGCCGGCACGTCACTGCCTCGCATCACTTCATTGAGAACATCTGTAAATGCGTGTCCGATTATGGGCCAGAAACGCACAAAAATTTCCCTGGCAAACCATCAGGGCCAGAGGATTTATTCGATGGTGAGCCAGAAATCAGTACAAGGACTTCGTCCGGAGGAAAATCGTGTACGACCGCCGAGTTCGCCGCAGGCGTGACTACGGTGGGCAGAGCACGCACGATATCGTCGCCGTCATCGCCATATGTATCGCATTGCGAGTGCAGATCCGTGGAGTACCGGTAAACTGCAGTAAGAATATCACTCTGTCGGGTCAAACGGAGTCCATCATCTGTGTCCAGCTCCCCGATAAAAGCTCGCTTGCGATTGGCACAATGTTTCATGAGGTGAGACAGCGACGCGAGTTCGCCCTCTTGAAGCGATTCTGGTTTAGATCTGATCTTCAGTACTTCAAGCTGCGTTCGCTTTATGCCTGTAAGCTTTGCCTTTATTTGTTTGATGGTCGTCAGCTGCATGTTTTTTGGTGACATAGTCGCACACAACTCTCGCAGAACTGTCTGGTAAAAATCAATCGTGCGTTTGACATCTTGCGCCCGTTGCCAACTGTAGTTTCTTAAGGATAATCGCATTTTCCGTTTGACCACAACATTCCACCAGGATATCTTGCTCGGATATCTGCAGAACTACTTGAGACAATCCGCCCATGTCGTGGAGATGACATCTTCTAGCGCGGCATTGGCGAGAATAGAAACATTAAGGCTCCACGGAATCCTATGACATTTAGTATGCTGTTTGTCCAGATTTATCGTGACACAGAGGGCGCAGTGGTCGGAGAAACTAGCCGAAATGACATCAGCGTCCAGAACACGTTGGCAAATGTTCTCAGAGTTGTACAAACAGTCTAGACGGCTACATGCGGTGGCGGTCAGGTACATGTACTTTACCAGAGTAGGAAATTTTATTTCCCACGCATCCATCAGCTGCAGGTGACGCACCAGATCATGTAGTTCCCTACAGTAATTAAAGTTTGGCGATTGATCTTTCCTGTGGATCACACAGTTAAAATCACCACTAATTATCAACTGGGTTGGGCTGTAGCGTAACAAGTAGATGATGTCTTGTTCAAACAAGTTACCGCTTTCTGATTTTAGGGTCGTTCCAGATGGAGCATAGATATTGACGAGGGTGACGTCAAAAATTTGCCAAGCTATGCCTCTACCGGAGGCCAACATTTCGATATTGCTCACTGGGATTCCGTCTCGTGATAGAATGGCCGTACGTGTACCCCCGTCCGCCACGGTGTTTCGATTGTTGCAAATCCTGATACATGAAAACTTAAGATAGACACTTCCTGTAACAGAACTATATCAGCTTCAGACTCATAGATAAACTGCCGTAGCATTGCTAATTTTAAATCTGCCCTAACTCTATTAATGTTCAGGGACAAAAACTAATAAGCTTGACTCATGATCGTCAGAGACGAGTGGGTGTTGAGAAGCGTAGGAAGCCCAGTCCAACTCACCGTCGTACTTCGAACCTACATCCACAGGTTTTGTACCAGTTTTTGCGCTGACTTTACTTTTTGACTTACTTCCAGCCACGGAGTCATTTGGTTTAACTTTATTTTGCCGTCGCACTGTCGTCCGAAGTGTCATAGAAGACGGAGGAGTCCGCGAGTCATGGCTGTAAGCAGTATGTGAAAAGTCCTTGCTTCGGAACGGGTGACGGCAAGTCCGAAGACGCGGCTTCAGTAGGCTCACTGTGTTTGTTTGGAGCCGCACTGGCTGTTTGTAAACAGCTTTCCGGTTCCTCGCGTTGTTTGGAAGCAGTTCCGAAGTGGCGGGTGTTTATGTTATGCTCTACACCGCGTGCATCATCCTCTGTGTTTACGATTTGCGGTTGGCTGACTGCCACCACTTGTGTCTTAACCACCTGTGGCTTGTCGAGAAGCGGCATCGGAACGGATTGCTGTAAACGCTCGACTGCACTCGTATTGACAGTTTCTGCGTCGGGAGTTTCAATGTGAATTTGGCGGGTCGTAACTGAGCCATCCGACATATGCGTGGCCTGTGTAGTGGCCCGTATCTCCGCGTCATCGGTTTGATTTTTTACGTCCTGGTCACCGGAGCCACTACCGTCACTAGTACGGCGTCGTTAGTTTCAGACAGATAATGCAACACCGGCGGCTAAGGGGTGATTGGCCACAGGTTTCTGAGGTAAGGGTGGGAAGGTGCTGTTACTGAGATCGTTGTCCTCTGACACAGATGCACTCGGTTGGGAGTCAATCGCAGAAGGCGTCTGATTTTGAGTTAGGACATCATCCAATATTAATCTCTGTCGTTGTTGCAGATTGTTTCGAAGTACGACAACGCGCCGTGGGCAATCATCTCGTAAATGGCCACTCGTGTTACAGATAAAACAAGTGCCTCCTTGTCCATCGTAAATGACATGAGCCTTATAACCACAAATCATTTTATAGGATGGGATATTGACTTTAATGGCCATGTCAACTGAGCGAACCCCACTATAACACTGGAGTTTGTCACGGTTCGACCATTTTTCGTTTCCAATCTGTCGGATATCACCGTATTTGGCGACGACATCTCTAAGAAAACAATTCTCAACCTCGGGTGGCAAATTGAACACTCGCACTTGTTTATACTCAATGTCAGTGTTAGATATTGAATCTGTACTCACCGACTGATCACGATGTCGGAACTCTGCCTTCCCACCAGTATTCACCAAAATTTTCTCCAGTTGTATCTGGTCTAAAACCTTTACAAAGAAACAGTATTCTGCCATGTCATAATATGCTGTGTGGACTTGGACGGACGTGATGCCAATAATATCTACTATCCAGTCATGGAATCCTAGAGAACTCGGTTGCACATTGCTGGAAGATTTCTCAAATGCAAAACACAGGGTATTCTTACGGGGTACACTGGGAGACGTAACGGCACTATATGAACTGCCGAGACCGCTGTGAGTGAATTAAGAAGCGTGTTTACGACAGTAGTGAAGAAGCTCTGAGAATATCACAGGTCAGAATCCACGGCTTGCGGCGCTACGACTACGCTGAAGTGCCGACACGTCCGGTGGCTGTCGCGTCCCAAGCGGAACTGCGACCCATCTAAGCAGTCAAACTTGATCCAGTGATACTACCAAGCTAAGCTAGACTTCATCAGTCAATATGGCAGGAGAAGGGTGGCGTGTCATTCTCTCAGCAACCCCACAACCAGATGTTTTCAATGGGATAGAGATCGGAAGTATATGCTGCCCAGGGCAACGTGCGAACACTCTCTGTATGGATGTAGCTCAGTATAGCATGATTAACATGCGATATTGCATTATCTTGTTGAAAGATCACGGAGAACTTGTAATAGGGTAAAGCCGCCTCCCTAAATACGTCGGATATGTAACGCATGCTGGACAAAACACCGGCTACGAGAGGCAGAGGTGATAGTGTTGGATATGCACTAATAATCCATAACATCATGTGTTGGGACTGAATGTCGATGATGAGCGCAGTCCGACAAACTTCGGTCTCCTCGGAGCCCTGACTCACCGATAAACCCACTGTGTTGCTGTATGAAGATCTGAGAAAGTTGTCAGTAGACGGCGGTGTGCCATTACCCTCCCTTGTGTTGTCCTTGAGCTCAGTACCGCCAACTCTCCTGCCGCGTCAAGGGATGCCACCACAGTGATCGCCGTTTGACAGTTCATGACACTGCAGAAGTCGTAGTTTTGTTGGTGTGGAAACTTATATTTATGCAAACAGGGCCTCAAACTACGTCACGTCGCAGTACGACCCTGCAAGGTCGAGACAACACTGTACAATTCCTCCCGAGCGCTAGTCTCATGAGGCTGAAGAGTTTATGTATGGCGTCGAGTATGGCCATCTTGCCCCCATGGATTCCATATTCACAGGACAGCCATGGGATCACCACCAACGCTAGCAGCAATATCGCGGAACGATAACAGCGGCTTGTTAGGTCATTACCCTGCTCTTCTCGAATTCCTGTCACTTGCTGGCAGAAATTTGTCATTTTTATACGAGTTGTAACACGATATTATCATAAACAACGTTGCAGTGTAGTTTTTGAAAGAAAAACCAGTTGTGTAATGTTCCCTCATGTACAGAATGCACACGCTTTTCTCCTACTGCCGTATAAATCGTTTGAGATACATATTATTTAGTTCCAGTCAATTTATATATTCGACAGCCTTTTCGTATGCGATGTACAACAGAAGTAATTTCATTAAGTAAAACGTGCAGCGATATCTTTTATAATACCCAAGATTATCTCTCTCTCTCTCTCTCTCTCGCAGCAAAACGACAACTCACTTACATTTTCACACGTACTACCACAGCAGCCACTGTACATTGTGTCATGGCGAACACTCGTACCAATAATAGCAATTTTCTGCATCATTCATGAACTAGGCAACGTAAAATAAGTCTCCAAGTGACTCTGTAAAGAGAGCGGAATTGGGTCATAGTTGCCTCGAATACCAATATTCTAAGTTCATCCAACAGGGTTTCACGATAACGACCTCACTTTCTTCCAAGGATTTCTGCTTAAGTACCCCGACCTCTGTTAAGCTAGGAGTGCGCCTCGAAATTCTCTGAATATGTACAGTGTATTTGTCATGGCTGTCTGATAAACACTAGTCCAAACACTAGTATAACACTCTAGAATAAGTCACACAAACATTCTGCATGCGTTTTCCTTTACAAACACAGTGCTCTTCCCCAGAGTGCTTCTAAAAAACTAGATGTAGCAGAAAAAATAGAAACGACGCACCAGTCAGGTTCGTAACCCATCACTGTCCCGGGCGTCACCAGGCACATCTTCGTTGGCCGTCAGTGCTGAATTCGAAGAGGGTCTTATGACTGAGGACAATTCTACTCCAGTTAAGGAGATTCCAGGCTGAAGACGTGTCTCGAGGCGCCCCGGACAGCAGTGAGATATCAACCTGACTGTCGCCAACAACACGGTTCGATAAACAGGAGTGATGGTCTAGGGTGCCATTTATTTTCATAGCAAGACCGCTATGGCAGCTGTCTACTGCAGCCTTACAGCACAGCGGTACATCGTCGATGTTTTATGCCCGGTTTTGTTGCCTTTCGTGGCAAACCATCCCGGCTTACATTTTAGTAAGATAATGCCCGCCTGCACACAGTGAGAGTTTCTACTGCTTGTCTTCGTGCTTCCTCAATCCTCCCTTGGGCAGTGAAGCCGCCAGAACGTTTACAGCATTACGTGCAAGGCCCTCCAATCAACTCAAGAGTTTGACAATCTAACGCGCCAATTGAGCAGACTTTAGCATGATATCCCACAGGAAGACATCCAACAACTCCGTCAATCACTATCTGCTCGCATATGGGCCAGATTTGGACCAACGCGTTACTGACTTCCTCAATTTGTGAAGGACTTTCTGTTGAATTGATCATCCTATTTTCCTGAAATTGTAGTGATATGTTTGTCTGTGCATGTGCATCACATATACAGATTTCTGTCCCATTCAGAGAATTCCTTCGTGGTGCGTCTTTTTTTCTCTTGTTTTACTTTTTTGTTTTAGGGTGTATGTTAAGGATGTGATGGCTCCAGAAGAGTACTGTTAATATAGTAATTAGATGCTACTATTCTCCCTCTTCATTATTAGCATTTTGTTGCATTTAACTAATTTGAATCAGCCATTCATTGTTATCTGATATAAATTTTTCTGGTAGTGTTGCTAATCACATTGTTTAGGTTTTATGAAAATATAATTTATTTCCTCAAGACAATTCGATGCTAATTTTGTTTTTGTTGAGCTTTCCTCGTCTAGTGTTTCCTACTAGCATCAATTCATCGATGTTGTCAAATATCTCTGAAAGTAAAGCTTATGATCACATCAATGTCAACGTCTCTAAGTCTGGAAGACCAGTTGAGTTGCATGCAATGTACGTAAATCAATAAAGAATGCTGTGTATCTCCTGCAAATCTAGTGTCTTTTACAAATAAATTTCTTTTCCATCACGTCTGACTTTATGGACAATGTCAGTATAGAGATGGCAATTAGTGATCATGTCATCATGGCGACGATGGTTATTTTAGTTAATAATTCCGTCAAGAAGCCCGGGAAAGAAGTTTGGCTAGGAGGAGCAGATTAGCACTTGTTACCATGCCATTCGGACAATGAATGAATGTAGAAGAACTATGAGCAACGCTTAAGCTGGTTGCCGAATAAGCGGCTAAGTACGGAAGAAACCCATAGTGGTTTAGTAGCAATATTAGCGAAATGCTGAGGAAGCAGAGAGTGTTGCACTGTCGTTTCAAAAACGAATGCGCAGATGACGGCAGGTAACAGTTGGTAGAAATTGGTGCTTCTCTAGAACAACTTCCACCGCCATACGTTACTGAATGATCTTGCAAGAAACCGAGAAAATTCTGACCCTACTTAACATAGTTAAGCGGTTGTAAGGCTGCTATCCTGTTATTCGTTGACCAGTTTGGCGTGGCAAAGCAACACAGCAAAAGAGAGGCAGAAGCTCTAAACATCACACAGATTATCGTACAGACCTACCATTCTTCGACTGTCCCACAGACTCACGTATGGAGGACACAAAAATTGATATACCTGGCGTAGAGAAGCGGGCGAAAGAGCTGAAAAATAAATTGCAAGGTCCGGGTGGAATTCCAGTTCGGTTTTACACAGAGTTCTCTACGGCACTCGACTCTTATTTAGCTTGTACGAGGGCAGTTCAATAAGTAATGCAACACATTTTTTTTTCTCGGCCAATTTTGGTTGAAAAAACCGGAAATTTCTTGTGGAATATTTTCAAACATTCCCGCTTCGTCTCGTATAGTTTCATTGACTTCCGACAGGTGGCAGCGCTGTACGGAGCTGTTAAAATGGCGTCTGTAACGGATGTGCGTTACAAACAACAGGCAGTGATCGAGTTTCTTTTGGCGGAAAACCAGGGCATCTCAGATATTCATAGGCGCTTGCAGAATGTCTTCGGTGATCTGGCAGTGGACAAAAGCACAGTGAGTCGTTGGGCAAAGCGTGTGTCATCATCGCCGCAAGGTCAAGCAAGACTGTCTGATCTCCCGCGTGCGGGCCGGCCGTGCACAGCTGTGACTCCTGCAATGGCCTAGCGTGCGAACACACTCGTTCGAGATGATCGACGGATCACCATCAAACAACTCAGTGCTCAACTTGACATCTCTGTTGGTAGTGCTGTCACAATTGTTCACCAGTTGGGATATTCAAAGGTTTGTTCCCGCTGGGTCCCTCGTTGTCTAACCGAACACCATAAAGAGCAAAGGAGAACCATCTGTGCGGAATTGCTTGCTCGTCATGTGGCTGAGGGTGACAATTTCTTGTCAAAGATTGTTACAGGCGATGAAACATGGGTTCATCACTTCTAACCTGAAACAAAACGGCAATCAATGGAGTGGCGCCACACCCACTCCCCTACCAAGAAAAAGTTTAAAGCCATACCCTCAGCCGGTAGAGTCATGGTTACAGTCTTCTGGGACGCTGAAGGGGTTATTCTGTTCGATGTCCTTCCCCACGGTCAAACGATCAACTCTGACGTGTATTGTGCTACTCTTCAGAGATTGAAGAAACGACTTCAGCGTGTTCGTAGGCACAAAAATCTGAACGAACTTCTCCTTCTTCATGACAACGCAAGACCTCACACAAGTCTTCGCACCCGAGAGGAGCTCACAAAACTTCAGTGGACTGTTCTTCCTCATGCACACTACAGCCCCGATCTCGCACCGTCGGATTTCCATATGTTTGGCCCAATGAAGGACGCAATCCGTGGGAGGCACTACGCGGATGATGAAGAAGTTATTGATGCAGTACGACGTTGGCTCCGACATCGACCAGTGGAATGGTATCGTGCAGGCATACAGGCCCTCGTTTCAAGGTGGGGTAAGGCCGTAGCATTGAATGGAGATTACGTTGAAAAATAGTGTTGTGTAGCTAAAAAATTGGGGAATAACCTGGTGTATTTCAATGCTGAATAAAACAACCCCTGTTTCAGAAAAAGAATGTGTTGCATTACTTATTGAACTGCCCTCGTAATTATTGTTAATCTCTCGTCCAGCGCAAAGTCCAAAGTAACGGGAAGAAACCGCGGTGACTCCCGTGTACAAGAAGGGTGAAATAACGCACCCACGTAATTTCAAACCAATGTCCTTACCATCGCTTTGCTTCAGAGGTCTTGAACGTGTTCTGAATTCGAAAACAATGAATTTCCTTGAGTTAGAGAAGCTTCTGTCCATCCCCCAACGCATCGCTGGTGTCATTTCCTCGCATGATACCCTTCAAACCCACGTTTCTCAAGCTTTCCGTCCATTAGGACACCTCTAAGTACGATTAAGACTTTCGCAACACACCTGCATGCGATATTTTTTCTAGACACGAAAAAGCAAACACAGGAAGTAAAATACTTTTTTATTATGGAATGGGTATGAGATACAAATTATACACATTTATTACGTAAGAATTGAATGTGAAGATATAAATATAAGCAAACGACGAGCAGTTAAAAAACGTTATTTCATTTAAGCACGCACATAAAATCTCACGACAGGTCTGATACGTATTTGCGACGCATCAATGTTTTGCGACACGGCTGCTGAGATACGTTGCTACAAACCATGGATCGAGAGCAACAGCTAGTTTGCATATTCCTAGATACAACGCGTTTAACACGACGCTCCATGGCAGACTGTTAACAAAGACTGTTACGTCCCATGATATATGAGCAGCTAGACGTCTTCTTAAGTAACAGTAACCACTACGTTTCCTTGACGGCGAGTGTTCTCAGAGACGAGGGTATCCTCAGGAGCATCACATGGATGTGTGATAGCATCGCTCCTACTCTCTATATAAATAAACGATCCGATGGACAGACTGAGCAGCAATTTGCGATTTTTTCCTGCTGACGCAGTGGTGTACGCGCATGCGTTGTCGTTAAGTGATTGTACGAGGATACAAAATGAGTTGGACAGAAATTCTAGTTGGCGTGACGAATGGCTGTTTGCTCTAAATGTAGAAACATGTAAATTAGTGCAGATTAATGAGAAAACCAGACCTGTAGCGTCCGAATACAGCGTTATAATAGTAATGTATTGCTTGAGGCAGTCACGTCGATGCACTTATCGTGAGCGGTCGCCTTAGCATTAGGCAATCTGAGGACGGTTCAAATGGCTCTGAGCACTAAGGGACTCAACTGCTGTGGTCATAAGTCCCCTAGAACTTAGAACTACTTAAACCTAACTAACCTAAGGACATCACACAACACCCAGCCATCACGAGGCAGAGAAAATCCCTGACCCCGCCGGGAATCGAACCCGGGAACCCGGGCGTGGGAAGCGAGAACGCTACCGCACGACCACGAGATGCGGGCTAATCTGAGGACGTCTCACGGCCAGTCCCAAACTCCCATATGTCGTGAACCGTGTACTCGTACATCCATTATGTACATTCCCGTACAGGCAAGATATATTACCTGAAAATCGCTTGTTCAGTGTCGGCGGATAAATACGATATTGCAATGCCTATGTTATTCCGAATTACGATGTAATGTTCCTTTGGACGTGGGTGCACTGCAGTATCGTAATTAGTCGCCGCACCGTGCAAGCGGCTGTCAAGTAATACGTCTCGCCTTTCCGGATATACTGGATTTACGAGTACAGATTGTAGACACATGATTGACGACTGTCTGGTCCTGAGCCGTGTTCGGATAGCCTAATGGTAAGAATACCGCTTACGGTAGGTTCGGTCAGTACGTAAGTATCAGGGAGATACTTCGTTAACTCATATAGGAATCTTGGAGAGAAGACGACGTTCTTTTCACGGGATACTGTTGAGAAAATTAGGAAAGCGGCTTTTGAGGCTCTCTGCAGAACTATTCTACTACCGCTAACGAACCTTCGGTCTAAAATCCACCAGGGTAAGATAGGAGAAGTTAGCATTACCACAGAGGCGTATAGGTAGTCTTTTTTCCCTCGCTCCGGTTCCGAGTGGAACATGTAAGGAAATGAGTAGTAGTGATTCAAGGTATCCTCGGTCATTTACCATGTCGTGGTTGGCGGAATACACTACTGGTCATTAAAATTGCTACACCATGAAGATGACGTGCTACAGACGCGAAATTTACCGACAGGAAGAACATGCTGTGATATGCAAATGATTAGCTTTTCAGTGCATTCACACAAGGTTGGCGCCGGTGCCGACACCTACAACGTGCAGACATGAGGAAAGTTTCCAGCCGATTTCTCACACAGAAACAGTAGTTGACCGGCGGTGCATTGTGAAACGTTATTGTGATGCCTCGTGTACGGAGGATAAATGCGTACCATCACGTTTCCGACACTCATAAAGGTCGGATTGTAGCCTATCGCGATTGCGGTTTATCGTATCGCGACATTGCTGCTCGCGTTGGTCGAGATCCAATGACTGTTAGCAGAATATGGAATCGATAGGTTCAGGAGGGTAATACGGAACGCCGTGCTGGATTCCAACGGCCTCGTATCACTAGCAGTCGAGATGACAGGCATCGTATCCACATGGCTATAACGGATCGTGAAGCCATGTCTCGATCCCTGATTCAACAGATGGGGACGTTTGCAAGACAACAACCATCTGCACGAACAGTTCGACGACGTTTGCAGCAGCACGGACTATCAGCTCGGAGACCATGGCTGCGGTTACCCTTGACGCTGCATCACAGACAGGAGAGCCTGCGATGGTGTACTCAACGACGAACCTGGCTGCACGAATGGCAAAACGTCATTTTTTCGGATGAATCCACGTTCTTTTACAGCATCATGATGGTCGCATCCGTGTTTGGCGACATCGCGGTGAATGCACATTGGAAGCGTCTATTCGTCATCGCCATGCTGGCGTATCACCCGGCGTGATGGTATGGGGTGCCATTGGTTACACGTCTCGGTCACTTCTCGTTCGCATTGAGGGCACTTTGAACAGTGGACGTTACATTTCAGATGTCTTACGACCCATGGCTCTACCCTTCATTGGATCCCTGCGAAACCCTACATTTCAGCAGGATAATGCAGGACCGCATGTTACAGGTCGTGTACGGGCGTTTCTCGATACAGAAAATGTTAGACTGCTGCCCTGGCCAGCAGATCTCTCACCAACTGAAAACGTCTGGTCAATGGTGGCCGAGCAACTGGCCCGTCACAATACGCCAGACACTACTCTTGATGAACTGTGGTATCGTGTTGAAGCAACTGGACCTGTACACGCCATCCAAGCTCTGTTTGACTCAATGCCAAGGTATATTAAGGCCGTTATTACGGCCAGAGGTGGTTGTTCTGGGTACTGATTTCTCCGAATCTATGCACCCAAACTGCGTGAAAATGTAATCAAATGTCAGTTGTTGTATAATATATTCGTCCAATGAATACCCGTTTAACATCTGCATTTCTTCTTGGTGTAGCAATTTTATTGGCCAGTAGTGTATATATTTAGGTGAGCTTGCTAATGGTCCGAAGAGTAGCAGTTTTTCTCTATTTGAAACAGTGCAAAGGATGTTCACCGACAGTCTCAGAAGGCATTCAATTCGATGTGTGTGGAGGGTTTCTGGGGAGGGGGGGGGGGGGGGGTCCTTACTACGATTTGGCCCGTACTGATTGAGATGTCTACGAGCTTGAATCAGGAAACTTATTTCAACGTTCTCCCTAACAAAGTGTTTCCCTTTCTTCTCCATATTCATGACTAGTATGCTGCCCCTACTCCAAGACGACAACAGTTTGGCTCACAGGACTTCACACGTGCCTTTCTGGTTTGAACGCAACCAAGCGCCCTATCAGAGGTCGACTGACCCGTTGTTAATCGTACAAAAAATGTCTGGGACTGTATGAAACAGCTGGTGAAACGTAGCTGTCAAAATCACAGTCATTTGGATAAATTGCGATACCTGATCATCAATGAGTCACTTCAGGTGGATATGAAATATGTGGACAGACTGGTTGGCACATTTCCTCGCCTGGTTGTGACAATGGTGGTGTTTCTTGGTATTAGAGCGATTTCTGCTAATGTTGTAGTATCCTGCAACATCTGAATGCTGGGATTACTCGTAGGTGCGGAACGCTTTACTGTCTCGATAAAAGCTAAGGCAACTATTATTGTATCGTGGAATCAAGTACAGAACTTGAAAACTATCTAGAATCAGCCCCATTTCTACTGTTTCTAGGCCTCCGCGCGGTGTCGTGCCGCAGCGCTTTGATGCTTCTGATCCGACTATCGGTCGCAGGGAGCTGTCAGCGACGACCGACAGCGACTCTGCGTTTCTGGGAAAATCCGAGCAATTCTCATAGCGCCGAGGATTACAGGGCACCCGCATACAGAGCGCGGCGCCATCAGTAATGACGCTAACACCATTGTCTCCAGAGCTAACGACGTTCGCTGGATTCGCTGTGATGAGCCTCCACGTCGCTAACAAAGATTCGCGCCCACTGTGGGTAGCGCGCGCGCGGTCTCTGTGTTAGTTACGGAACCTGAGTTAGATCCATGTGTCCGGGATCAGTGCTGAGCACGTACCACTGGTTTCTATGTAGCACCCTGTTTCTCTCGTTACTCTGTCTCGCTCCAGACCCTGCCTACCGCCTCCTCACCCCCTCACCACCACCCCATCAACTCCCTCTGCCGCTGGATACTGCATGTAGTATTGACTATATATTAATGTACGGTAGGCTGTGATCTAGTTTGAAGATTAAATGGATTTTGGGCGATACAGATGTAGATTGTGAATAAAAAGAGAAAAGTCGTAATGAACTCAAGAACTCCTCTCTGCTTGATGGGCACAGCAGTACAAAAATACGTAAAATAAATTACGCGGCATAGTTTAAAATTCAGGTGAAAACCTATGTCGTTGTAAAGAGTATTTAATTTTAAGCCATATTTCAAGAAATTCGATAAGTGCTGATGAGGTTATTAACTCCCTGCTGATTGGAAGACCGCAGTCGTAATTTCCCTTCTTAAAACGAGGATTAAGAAATGTTTGTAACAATTACAGAAATATAAGTCTTATAAATACATTTTATAAAATGTACTCGAAATATTAAATAATTGCTTGAGGGCAATAGCAAATTTACACCTAAGAGAAGAACAAGGTGGATTTTGGAAGAGAAATTCACCGATGCGTAATATTTTCAGCTTTGAAAGAATTCTAGGAAAACGACGCGAAGTCAATCAAGGAAAAAAGTAGATTTTATTGATTTCGAGAAAGCTTTCCCTCGGTCATTGGAAACAGTCTATGGACAATAATGGACGAGAAAGAAGCTATACCTACATCTTATACAGGGTGCTACAAAAAGGTACGGCCAAACTTTCAGGAAACATTCCTCACATGCAAAGAAAGGAAAGATGTTATGTGGACATGTGTCCGGAAACGCTTACTTTCCATGTTAGAGCTCATTTTATTACTTCTCTTCAAATCACATTAATCATGGAATGGAAACACACAGCAACAGAACGCACCAGCGTGACTTCAAACACTTTGGTACAGGAACTGTTCAAAATGTCCTCCGTTAGCGAAGATACATGCATCCACCCTCCGTCGCATGGAATCCCTGATGCGCTGATGCAGCCCTGGAGAATGGCGTGTTGTATCACAGCCGTTCACAATACGAGCACGAAGAGTCTCTACTTTTGGTACCGGGGTTGCGTAGACAAGAGCTTTCAAATGCCCCCATAAACGAAAGTCAAGAGGGTTGAGGTCAGGAGAGCGTGGAGGCCATGCTCACAGAATCTGTTGTTGAGAAATGTACGAACACTTCGACTGAAATGTGCAGGAGCTCCATCGTGCATGAACCACATGTTGTGTCGTACTTGTAAAGGCACATGTTCTAGCAGCACAGGTAGAGTATCCCATATGAAATGATGAAAACGTGCTCCATTGAGCGTAGGTGGAAGAACATACTGACGAAACTAAAATGAGCTCTAACATGGAAATTAAGCGTTTCCGGACACATGTCCACATAACATCTTTCCTTTATTTGTGTGTGAGGAATGTTTCCTGAAAGTTTGGCCGTACCTTTTTGTAACACCCTGGATAGACAGTAAAGAAAATTATACCAAATTTTTAAAATCACCGTAAACAAAAGTTAAACGTGTTGTTAGTAGAGAAGTGATGTGCACTGTGGTGCAGTCAAATTCCTCACAAATTCAAATTATTCAAAATTCGTCTCAACAATGGCGTCGGTTCAGATATTTCATATCGACCCAACGAGCTGCCAACCCGTGCAAACGATTGCTACACGCCGCTATTGACATACGGCTATTGTTGTTACAACAAAGGCATATCAGCATTCAGCCTACTAATTCGCTTATAATGAGCATTTAACGTGAATATTGTGAAAATACGGAAATATCATGTGAGGGCTTTTGTTCAATGATTATAACGACGTCTCTAGTCTCACCAACAATATCTCTCATCACATAGGTCAACATTTTGTAATAAGTTACCTTAAAAAAAAACTATTTACAGATTGTTTGCAGAATTTCATCTTTGGCATGCTTCCGTGAGCGATAAATTTCGTGAAGGTCGACCAAAATGGCTTGTTATCTCGGGTTCTCGTGAGATAGAAGCTCCCTTTGACATACCGAAAACTGAAGGACAATCGGTGTTTCATTAGCTGTGGAAAAGGTGTCGTCCCAAGAGATACCAAACAACACGAGCGATTCTCAAACCTGACACCCCATGATAAACTTCATCTTTGGCCATCTCACGTTAAACTGCATTAAGTTTTTCAGTGTATTTCGCGGCTCTCATCTTAATTTTCGTAATTTGATTCGCAAAATATTGAACGTAACATCCAGCCGTCTCGTAACACGTAAACACATTTCGCATCACTTCACTCAAGAGCGGAAGTAAATAATGCATTAAAACGCTTTGTACCTGCCGATGGACCCACAGGGTCCAGAATACATCATGTGACTCAATAAAACACAAAAAAATTGTGACTGAAGGCGTTGTTATTCATATTTCCTGTTTACTAAAGTTGTTGTTTCATTCGATATTAATAACTCACGGAAAAGCCTAACCAAAAGCGTTCGTACGTAAAGGGCATTGAATCGCAACGGCAGCTGTGCAGATCGTGTTTCTTAGTCAAACAACCCAGAACTTCGACCTGACACTGATAATATATTAATTTCACGACAAATTACAGATTACGGCCGCTTCCTAAATTCACAAATGCAGATACAACGTTCAGTTACTATTTGATAACTACGATGGTGACTACACCCTGGCATGCCATACAATCTTATGACGGTGACGGGGCAACCAGCTAGTTGGCTAAGTGGTGAGTCCATAGGAATCTTACTAGGCAAGAATACCAACCACGTACCCTTACAGCCGCCATTAATTAGGACTAGATCCTCCGTGGCCGCCTCTCTGCGTAAAGCCGTAGATATTTTGACCGAATAGTGTCAAGACAAAAATGGTTCAATTGGCTCTGAGCATTATGGGACTTAACTTCTGAGGTCATCAGTCCCCTAGAGCTTAGAAATACTTAAACCTAACTAACCTACGGACATCACACACATCCATGCCCGAGGCAGGATTCGAACCTGCGACCGTAGCGGTCGCGTGGTTCCAGACTGTAGCGCCCAGAACAGCTCGACCACTCTGGCCGGCTAGTGTCAAGAAAGGAGGCTTTATAAAAACTAGAAACAAGTCTACAGTTACTCTTCATTTTGATTAGTACATGCTGCTTTCCGTATATTAAACAGTCTTAATATGCAGATGCATATATATAGTATTTTTAACTGTAACAGATGTTCATAGTAATAGAAGTAATTAAAGAAAAGGACGAGTCTCAGGTCTGCACTAGAATGGGTGTGTAGATTAGTAAGTAGTGCTAGCCATTCATTAGAGAATTAGCTGAAAACGCTGTCTTGTTACAGCTACTCCACAAAACACAATACAATAAAAACATGTATGAACCGCCTCCGTTGGGGGTGACGTCGTACTGTTTGCCTTTATCG
Organism: Schistocerca serialis cubense; assembly: GCF_023864345.2. Taxonomy (NCBI): domain Eukaryota; kingdom Metazoa; phylum Arthropoda; class Insecta; order Orthoptera; family Acrididae; genus Schistocerca; species Schistocerca serialis. Next base: position 665,838,838 of record NC_064641.1, on the reverse strand, counting down.
CCGAGAAACATCAGCAACGCCTCGATGACGTTAACAGGGCACGTTGCAATTAGTACTTAAGATCAATTATAAAAAAGAGAAAAGAAATATATAAGTATAAAAAAACACATTGTCGGAGGAGAGCTTCTGTAAAGTTTGGAAGGTAGGAGACGAGGTACTGGCAGAAGTAAAGCTTTGAGGGAGGAGGGTGAATCGTGCTTGGGTAGCTTAGATGGTAGAGCACTTGCCCAAGAAAGGCAAAGGTCCCGAGTTCGAGTCTCGGTCCGGCACACAGTTTTAGTCTGCCAGGGAGTTTCAGAAAAAAAACGCTGCAAAATAGGGAATGATTCGAAGGAACAGTTGATGAATTTTTATATTTAAGGCAGCGGACGACAAAATGGAATTGACAACAAAAGAAATAAGACTAGAAGTACCTTGAGCATTTACACTGATCAGCCAGAACATTATGACCACCCGCCTACTGTCGATATAAACCCGTCCAGGCGAGGAATGACTGACGGTCAGACACACGCACGGTGCATGTGGTGTCAGTGAGCGCCAGCGTTCCGTCCTTGTGAAACAGGGAAGGCGCGCAATCTACCTAATTTTTACCGAGGGCAGATTGTAATGGCCCAGAGGCTTGGTACGAGCATTTCGGAAACTGCACGACTTGTCGAGTGTTCGAGGACTGCTGTGGTGAATGTCTTCAACACCTGGCGAAAATGGGGTGAAACCAGGTCCAGACATTGCGGGTCTGGACTGCCACCTCTCATTACAAATGTCGGACGTCGTAAGTTATGCAGTTTGGTAAAACACAACAGATAGCGAACTGTGGTGGACCCAACATCAGCCATTAACGCTGGCCAGAGTACAAATGTGTCTGTACACATATTGCACCGAACACTCCTAACGATGGGCCTCCGCAGGCGACGAAACATGCATGTGCCAATGTTAACACCACGACATTGGAAACTACGACTTACGACTAAAATAGGACAAGTGACCATTGGCACCGGACGTTGGCACAATGGTGGAGCGTTGTGTGATCTGATTAATCCCGATACCTCCTTTATAATGCCGAAGGGAGGCCGTGAATTCATAGTCTTCCAGGCGAAGAGTTCCTTGACATCTGTACTGCGGGGCGGAGCCAAGCTGGCTGCGGCACCGTTATGCTCTGGGCAACATTCACTTAGGAGCCATGTGTCCAGTGGGCCTCGTAGAAGGCACTATGACGGCGAAGGAGTAACGTACACTTGTTGCCGACCGCTTACACTCATTCATGAGGTTCATGTTTCCCGACGGCAGCGGTATTTTTCAACAAGATAATGTACCATGTCATAAGGCCAGGAGTGTGATGGAGTGGTTTAAGGAACACAGTGGCGAGTTCTAATTGATGTGCTGGCCACCCAACTTGCCAGATCTGAACCCGATCGGAAACTTGTGGGACGTGGTTGTACGAGACGTCAGAGTTCATCGTCCCCCGTCCACTGAATTTACGGGAGTTAGGTGACTTGTGTGTGCAAACGTGGTCCAGTTCCCTCCAGCACTCTACCAAGGCCTCACTGCTTCCACTCCAGGACTCGTTGCCGTTGTTATCCGTGCCGAAGGTGGTCATACCGGCTGTTTGGTAGGCGGTCATAATGTCCTGGCTATTTGTTGCATAGTAAATTGTATTTGGAAAAGTAAGACTTTTATACTTCTGGAGTGGAAAACTTACGACAAGTGTGAACGACCGGTTTTTACTTAGGAGACTGAGGTATGAACATTAAAGTAAAACCCATGACAAAAATGCATATTTATACACACATTTATCCATTCATCACTTTATGGTCATTATCAGATGATAATACTGAATTTTGTTTGTTATATATGATGTCTAGCAAATAACTTGTTTTGAGTTACTGACAATCCATGTCCCTTAACGAGACTAGAAACTTTAAGCATCACGATGGAGAAAGTTTTGTTTCAAAATATTGACTATATTTTATAAATTATATAAAATATTTATAGAGCTTGTTAAATAGTTTATTGCTAATGAATCTAAATATGTCTGCTTAAAATGTGTCGATCTATGGAAACTGTTTTAATAAATACACTGGCATCTCCATAATATGAAAATGTATTTTAGAAGCATGAAGAGAATGGCACAGAATAGAGTAGCATGGAGAGCTGCCTCAAACTAGTCTTCGGACTGAAGACCACAACAACAACACTTTACAAGCACAGAGTGCTATTCAATGAATAGTAAAAAGTTTCATTTTGGGAATTGCTAAGAGAGACAAACAAACGAGCTCTAAGGGTGGCAGGCGTAAAATACAGAGAGCGAAAGGTTATTCAGAATTTGTACATAAACCAGACGGTAGTTACAAGAATAGAGGGGCATGAAAGGGAAGTAGTTGAGAGTGAGACAGGGTTGTAGCCTATCCCCGATGTCTTTCGATCTATATACTGAGCAAGCAGTAAAGGAAACAAAAGAAAAATTTCGAGTAGGAATTAACGCCCAGGGAGAACAAATAAAATCTTTGAGATTTTCCAATGACATTGTAATTCTGCCAGCCAGTAATGGACTTGGAAGAGAAGCTGAACGGGATGAACAGTGTCTTTGAAGGAGAATGCAATACGAAAAACAACAAAAGCAAAACGAGGATAATGGAAGATAATCTAATTAAATCAGGTGAATCTAATTAAATCAGGTGACGCTGAGGAACTTAGATTAGGAAATGAGACATTTAAAGCAGTCGACGAATTTTGCTATTTGTGCATCAAAATGTCTCATGATGGTCGAAGGAGAGAGAATATAAAATGTAGACTGGCAATGGAAAGAAAAGCGTTTCTGAAGAGTAGACTTTTATTAAGCTCGAGTATAGATTTAAGTGTCACGAAGTCTTTTCTGAAAGTATTGTTACGGAGCATAGCCACGTATAGAAGTGAAACATGGACGATAAACAGCTTAGACATGAAGAGACTAGAATATTTTGAAATATGGTGCTACAGAAGAATGTTAAAGATTAGGTGGGTGGATCACGTAACAAATGATGAGGTACTAAATGCAATTAGGCAGAAAGAAATTTGTGGCACAAGGTAACTAGAAGAAGGTTTCGGTTGCTAGGCCACATTCTGAGAAGTCAAGGGATCACCAATTTGGCACCAGAGAAAAGCGCGAGTGGTAAAAATCGTAGACTGAGACCAAGAGATGAATACAGTAAGCAGATTCAGAAGGACATAGGTTGCAGTAGTTGCACGGAGATGAAAAGACTTGCACAGGGTAAAGCATCATGGAGAACTGCATAAAACAGTCTTTCGACTGAAGACCACCACATCAACAACACTTGGTGGGGGGTTACTTAGTGAACAGTAAACATTTCATGTTGAGAATTTCTTGGAGAGCCAAATAAACGAACTCATATTAGAGATCAGAATGAGATACATGTCTAATTAAGATTACAATGAAAATAAAATGCATTTAGTTGGGACACGTTGTGTTGCGAATGGATTGTCTATGAAACAAAGAAGTTCTTTGCTCGATATCATGAGGAAAGTAAACACATGCAAGAACAAAACGGATACGTGCAACTTAATGTAATGCATAGTTTATGCTGGAGGACTCATTTACAAGCAATGGAAATCAATAGGTCAATCTGTATGTACTAACTGCAACACGCCGTGGACTGCATAGCATAGGAGACTTATTAGGGCTACTTCGCAGTCCATCCATGTGTGGACCGTGATAAGAATGATTGCTTAGTCTCCAATGTGCGTGATCTAATTAGTCTAATCTGGTCCTCGCGATCCTTACTGCAGCGATGCGCAAGGGGTTGCAGTACATTATCCACTTAAAACTGTTCTTGAAACTTTGTAATTAGGCTGTGGGGGATGGTTAATGCCTATCTTCAAGTGTCTTCCAGTTCAGGTTATATAACTTCTCCGTGACACTCCCCCATGGATCTAATGAAGCTGTCTTACTTTCTATACGTTCAACGTTCAACGTGCCCTCTTAGTCCTACTTGCAAGCGTGGTCCACACTTGAGCAACCTTTTTAGAAGTCTTCTTCGTATTTTATTTTTCTTGTGCCTTACCTGTGGTGATGAGAATGATGATCATCATGCAGGTTTAACTAACTATTCTTCCCAGAGTTCATTGAAGACTCAAATATAAATACCACTATCATTTCCTTCCCATTTCAACTGCATTACTGTTTTGCTTACGGTAACATAAACATTCGTGTGCATCCAAGTATGTTTTCGGTTTTACCAATTCTTCCTCATGCCAGTTTAATCAGACTCTCAAAGCTGCTCAAAATAACCGATTTCCTGAAATAATCGATTTTCGGTTTTTTATTCTTATAATTTGCAGTAACAAACGTAGAAATAAAAGAAAGATTAAAAATTTGGGACTATATTTTGCCCCTGTGTATCTTAAAAGTGATAAATAGGCAAATAAAAGACAACTTAGCCCATACATCATTCTATCCTTTTTTCGGAATGTGGTGAGTGGTTTAATTCTACAAAAAAAAATCACCAACGGTTTCCTACTGATTCTAGCTTTTTAAAACTCTGCTCGAAAATCAAGTTGCTATAGGGGATCATACCACTATTTGGGCATTAAAAACAGAGGTATAGGGCGAAAACAGAGCAAAGAAACCTGTTTTTCATGGCAATTTATACGTTTTCAAGGGCTACACGCAGAAAAGGCATACAAGTATTATGTAGCCATATTAGCGTATCAGCTACTTCCTCTTTTTATTATATCCCATGAATGAATTGTTGTTAGGTTTTTAAAATAATTGCTGTTACCATAATTTCTCTTAACTTTTATTACTTCATACAAATAGGAGACATTTTTTTTAAGCAAATGAAGATCTGTTCTTCATTGCTACGTCACTTCGTAAAAATATTTCCAGACTATGGTTGGTGCCGTTCTGCAGTACGACGGATATCTGACAACGATTGGCAGAAAGTACGGTATAAACCAGCTGGGGGCAAATCTCGCATACTGTACTCACAGGTGTAGCTTAAACCAAGACACGCGACAACAGAAACATTATTCAATAAAATTTTCCTCGGTTTGTGACCGCATTGTCAATATGTATAAAATTACCGACGTTTCGGCCCCTGTTGCAAGGTACCTTATTCAGCATGTTTTTGTTTACTGCTGAATGAGAAAATTTTGTTCCTTATATATCTGAGTCGAAACAAGGCCGCCGGAGTAGACAATATTACATTAGAACCACTGACAGCTTTGGGAGAGCCAATCCTGACAAAACTCTACCATCTGGTGAGGAAGATGTATGACACAGGCGAAATTCCCTTTGACTTCAAAAAGAATATAAAAATTCCAATCCCAAAGAAAGCAGGCGTTGACAGATGTGAAAATTACCGAACTCTCAGTTTAATAAGTCACAGCTGCAAAATGCTAACGCGAATTCTTTACAGTCGAATGGAAAAACTGGAGAAGCCGACCTCGGGGAAGATCAGTTTGGATTCCGTAGACATGTTGGAACACTTGAGGCAATACTGACCCTACGACTTATCTTAGAAGAAAGATTAAGGAAAGGCAAGCCTACGTTACTAGCATTTGTAGACTTAGAGAAAGCTTTTGACAATGTTGACTGGAATACTCTCTTTCAAATTCTGAGGGTGGCAGGGGTAAAATACAGGGAGCGAAACGCTATTTACCATTGTACAGAAACCAGATGGCAATTATAAGAGTCGAGGGACATGAACGGGAAGCAGTGGTTTGGAAGGGAGTGAGACAGGGTTGTAGCCTTTCCCCGATGCTATTCAATGTGTATATTGAGCAAGCAGTAAAGGAAACAAAAGAAAAGTTCGGGGTAGGTATTAAAATCCATGGAGAAGAAATAAAAACTTTGAGGTTTGCCGATGACATTGCAATTCTGTCAGAGACAGCAAAAGACTTGGAAGAGCAGTTGAACGAAATGGACAGTGTCTTGAACGGAGGGTAAAAGATGAACATCAACAAAAGTAAAACGAGGATAATGGAATGTAGTCGAATTAAGTCGGGTGTTCTGAGGGAATTAGATTAGGAAATGAGACACTTAAAGTAGTAATGGAGTTTTGCTATTTGGGGAGCAAAATAACTGATGATGGTCGAAGTAGAGAGGATATAAAATGTAGACTGGCAATGGCAAGGAAAGCGTTTCTGAAGAAGAGAAATTTGTTAACATCGAGTATTGATTTAAGTTTCAGGAAGCCGTTTTTGAAAATATTTGTATGGAGTGTATCCATGTATGGAAGTGAAACATGGACGATAACTAGTTTAGACAAGAAGAGAATAGAAGCTTTCGAAATGTGATGCTACATAAGAATGCTGAAGATTAGATGGGTAGATCAAGTAACTAATGAGAAGGTATTGAATAGAATTGGGAAGAAGAGGAGTTTGTGGCACAATTTAAGAAGGGGTCAGTTGGTAGGACATGTTCTGAGGCAGTTTAGTACTGGAGGGCAGCGTGGAGGGTAAAAATCGTGGAGGGAGACCAAGAAATGGTTACACTAAGCAGATTCAGAAGGATGTAGGCTGTAGTAGGTGCTGGGAGATAAAGAAGCTTGCACAGGATAGAGGAGCATGGAGAGCTGCATCAAACCAGTCTCAGGACTGAAGACCACAACAACAACAACAACAACAACAACATATATCTGCAGACATAGGGGTTATCCAATTCTGATAGGCTGTTTAGGATGAAGGGGAGAAATGTTAGAAGTCTTTATTGGCGTTCCCATTATTTCTTTTCATTGGTGGATACACGCACCTGATTTCAGAAACTCCAGCAGCATGTAGATTGTCAACTGGATAATCGTCTTGATGCCTTCTCGGCGGAGACTTTTGCCGACCCGTTCAGCGACACCTTGAACATATGGTAATAGAGCGATGTTTTGTGCTTCCTTTTGCTCTCGTCTATTGCCTTCATTCTTTGTCGCCATACTTTCATCTATTACTTTCATTCCATAACCACTGGCACAAAACATAGACTTGAGGTTTTGTAGTTCACCCTTTAGATGTTCCTCATCGCTGATCCTGTGTGCCTTCTTGATTAAAGTGTGCAGGGCGAATTTCTTCTGTGTAGGGTGATGATGCGAGGAGGCATGCAGGTATCTGTCATTATTGGTTAGCTTCCTATATACTCTATGGCCCAGTTTACCATCAGGCTTTCTGAAAACTTCGCCGGCCGCGGTGACCGAGCGGTTCTAGGCGCTTCAGTCCGGAACCACGCGACTGCTACGATCGCAGGTTCGAATCCTGCCTCTGGAATGGATGTGTGTGATGTCCTTAGGTTAGTTAGGTTTAAGTAGTTCTAAGTTGTAGAGGACTGATGACCTCAGCTGTTAAGTCCCATAGTGCTCAGAGCCATTTCTGAAAACTTCCAAGTCGCGTAAAGTCAGCACTCCATTCTTTTCTCTTTCCGTAGTGAACTGGATTCTGCTGTGCTGTTGGTTGAGGTGTTGGTGGATATTTCGTAGCTCTTCCTCTCCATGTGGCCAGATAACGAAAGTATCGTCAACATATCGGAACCAACATTCTGGGCGTAATGTTTCAAAACAAACAGCTCTAAGCACTATGGGACTTAACATCTGAGGTCATCAGTCGCCTAGACTTAGAACTACTTAAACCTAACTAACCTAAGGACATCACACACATCCATGCCCGAGGCAGGATTCGAACCTGCGACGACCGTAGCAGTAGCGCGGTTCCGGACTGAAGCGCCTAGAACCGCACGGCCACAAAGGCTGGCTGGCGTAATGGTGCGGACTGGAGCACTGTTTCTTCAAATGCTTCCAATAAAGAGGTCTGCTGCAATAGGCGAGGGAGGGGAGCCCATAGCTACTCATTCTGTCTGTTCATAAATTCTCTCTTTCCACCTGAAATAGACAGTCGTTAAACAGCGGCGCACTAGGTCGCATATATCGGGTGCCATACGTTCCTCTAAGATGTTCATGGTGTCTTCTACCTGTATATTCGTGAATAAAGACTTCACGTCGAAGCTAACCATCAGGTCTGTAGCCGAGATACACTTATCTTTTAAAAGTTTCACAAAAGGGGTGGAGTCCTTAACTTACGAATTTGTGTCGCCAATCAACTGTCAGAGCTTTGGAGCCAGTTCCTTTGCTAGACTGTACTTCGATGAATTAATGATACTAACAATCGGTCGTAAAGCAAAGGGCTCTTTATGGACCTTCGGTACACCATGCTTTCGTTGTGCCCTTGGAACTTGTGGGATGAGTCTTCTGGCCGTGTCGAAATTCATTCTAGTTTGCTTTAGCAGTGCTTGCATCGATTTGATTATCTTGGTCGTAGGATCTCCCTTATGTTTCTTATAATTTACTTCACTCAGAAGATCCTCCATTCGTTTGTTATAATCTTCCGTGTCCAACACAATGATCACATTTCCCTTGGCTGCTCGTGTAATTACTAAATGAGAGCTGTTCCTAAGCCCCTTGATAGCATTACGTTTCTACTTGCCGATATTATGTTTCAGGGGTTTTGCGTATATCAGGACCCGTACTGTTTCTTGTCTAATCATCCCCGCCTCAGCTTGTAGTAAATGACGAACCGAAGCCCCGACACATTCGATGGTGTCTTCTTTCGGAAGTCGTTTTGGTTCGACTGCGAAATTCTCCCTTTAGCCAGAATTTGTGTGGCTGCTTTGCTTAAGATGTCCACCGAGTGTCCAGCAGCAGACCTTCCTCGGCGGTTTCCTGCTGCAGTTTATCGAACTTCCTCATCTGATGGATGGCGGAACTACCGCTCGAACTTGTGGCCTGTTGAAAGTTTAACATGTCGATCTTCGGCGTGTCATCCATGTCCAGCTTTCCAGCAAGGAAAAGGTGTAGTTCACAAAGTTTCCTGTTGTTTGTGTCGAGACCTACTCTAATGTGGTGGATCCTTTCCCGTAACAAAGCTTTGCTAGCACGCACACAGATATTTTTCGCCTTGTCCAGTTTTATTTGGGACGTCAGCCGTAAGAATTTTGGCACTATACCAATGTCCCTGCATCTCCGCAAAAAGTCAAGATCATTCAGCAGTTTTCCTCTTCTTAGCCGCAACGTTTCCAACTGCCTGATGTCTCCGTAGATTTCCTGCCCCTCGGAAGCCTACGTTTATATTTAAGAAACATTACTGTCTCTCATATTACCTTATTACATGCGTTTATTGTTTTTTGTGTCGACACTGTTATTAAAAAGCACTGATTTAATTTTATATAATAACGCAATACTTCAAATCAATGCCAATTTTGTGAATAAATATACTTCTTTAAGAAAGTTCGTATAAAAACGAAAAAAATTTAGCACTGCTGCTATAGTTAATTGATATTTCGCCTTCATTACTCGGTTATTAGTAAAAGTAAAAAGCACCTCGTGTAGCCTAGACCAAACTGTCATTCAGAACTAAAATACCAACATCGGTTTTAGCCAGTCGGTTTTTCAATAACTACTTCCTAGCCCAAAATTAATAGCATATAATATGGTATCACGTGACCCGCCAGGGTAGCTGAGATCGCTAATGCGCTGCTTTCTGGACTCGGGTAGGCTCGCCGTTATGCCGGCCAGCCTGGATGTGGTTTTTAGGCAGTTTTCCACATCCCGCTAGGTGAATACTGGGCTGGTCCCCAGGTTCCGCCTCAGTTACCCGACTCACAGACATTTGAAAACGTTCGCACTATTTCATGACTTACACTAGAAGCAGACAGCTGGGGTACACTACTTCCACCCCAGAGGGTTCGGGGTGGCGTCAGGAAGGGCATCCAGCCACCCTCTGCAATTAACACTTCCAAACCCGTAATAACAAAGCCGACCCCGCGATGGAGCGGAACAAAAGACCCCGAGAAAGAAAGAAAGATGGTATCGCGTATCGATACCACCCTACTCGTGTAGAAATTGACCGTGGAATTGCAAGTTTCCACCGGATGGCAATGGCGGTCACGTTTTGTCTGGCAGATCCAATTGTGTATGCACACTGAGCCAAACCTTCAGCGGGTCACCACAAGCGCCCTCTGCCACTGCAATATAGGACAGCCGGCGGCAGCCAGACATCCCACTTGTACTTGGAGCCTTCTCGCAATGACACCACTGTTCGTGCTTAGTTAGGAGGGTGTCATCATTGTTGTTATTGTAATAGCTAGATCTTATTTTTCGCTGCATTGTTTGTATTAAGTCTCCGTATGACTGGAGGAATACAAAATAAGTAGATCTTCCTACGACGACATGCCACACCATTCTGTACACCACCTCACCTTACCATTGTGAACAAAGTTGCACACAACATACACTGTGTGATCAAAAGAATCAGAACACCCCAAAAAAACATACGTTTTCCACATTAGGTGCACTGTGCTGCCACCTACTGCCAGGTACTCCATATCAGCAACCTCAGTCTACATCTACATCTACATACATGCTCCACCATGCGGTGCGTGGCGGAGGGTACCCCGTACCACAACTAGCATCTTCTCTCTCTGTTCCACTCCCAAACAGAACGAGGGAAAAATGACTGCCTATATGCCCTAATCTCTCTTATCTTATCTTTGTGGACTTTCCGCGAAATATAAGTTGGCGGCAGTAAATCTGTACTTCAGTCAGCCTCAAATGCTGGTTCTCTAAATGTCCTCAGTAGCGATTCACGAAAAGAACGCCTCCTTTCCTCCAGAGACTCCCACCCGAGTTCCTGAAGCATTTCCGTAACACTCGCGTGATGATCAAACCTACCAGTAACAAATTTAGCAGCCCGCCTCCAAAATGCTTCTATGTCCTCCCTCAATCCGACGTGATAGGGATCCCAAACGCTCGAGCAGTACTCAATAATAGGTCGTATTAGTGTTTTATAAGCGGTCTCCTTTACAGTAGTCATTAGTCATCGTGAGAGAGCAGAATGGGGTTGCCCCTCGGAACTCACGGACTTCGAACGTGGTCAGGTGATTGGGTGTCACTTGTGTCATACCTGTGTACGCGAGATTTCCATACTCCTAAACATCCCTAGGTCCACTGTATCCGATGTGATAAAGAAGTGGAAACGTAAAGGGACACGTACAGCACAAAAGCCTACAGACCGGCCTGGTCTGTTGACTGACTTAAAACGCCAACAGTTGAAGAGGGTCGTAATGTGTAATAGGCAGACATCTATCCAGACCATCACATAGGAATTCCAAACTACATCAGTATTCGCTGCAAGTACTATGACAGTTACCGAGCGAGGTGGCGCAGTGGTCAGCACACTGGACTCGCATTCGGGAGGACGACGGTTCACTCCCGTCTCCGGCCATCCTGATTTAGGTGTTCCGTGATTTCCCTAAATCGTTTCAGGCAAATGCCGGTATGGTTCCTTTGAAAGGGCACGGCCGATTTCCTTCCCAATCCTTCCCTAACGCGAGCTTGCGCTCCGTCTCTAATGACCTCGTTGTCGACGGAACGTTAAACACTAACCACCACCACCACCACTATGACAGTTAGGCGGGAGGTGAGAAAACTTGGATTTCATGGTAATGCGGCTGCTCATAAGCGACACATCACGCCGGTAAAAGCCAAACGACGCATCGCTTGGTGTAAGGAGCGTAAACGTTAGATAACTGAACAGTGGAAAAACGTTGTATGGAGTGACGAATCACGGTACACAATGTGGCGATCGGATGGCAGGATGTGGGTATGGTGAATTCCCGGTGAACGTCATCTGCCAGAGTGTGTAGTGCTAACAGTAAAATTCGGAGGAGGTGGTGTTATGGTGTAGTCGTGTTTTTCATGGAGGGGCTTGCTTTCCTTGTTGTTTTGAGTAACACTATCATAGAATAGGCCTACATTGACGTTGTAACCACCTTCTTGCTTCTCACTGCTGAAGAGCAATTCGGGGATGGCGATTGCATCTTTCAACACACTCGAGCATCTGTTCATAATGCAATTCCTGTGGGGGAGTGTTTTAAACGACAATAACGTCTCTGTAATGGACTGCCGTGCACCGAGTCCTGACCTGAATCCTACAGAATACCACTGGGATGTATTGGAACGCCGACCTCGTGTCAAGCCTCACCGACCGACATCGATACCTGTCCTCAGTGCAGCACTAAGTGAAGAATGGTCTGCCATTTCTCAAGAAACCTTCCAGCACCTGATTGAACGTATGACTGTGAGAGTGAAAGTTGCCATCAAGACTAAGGCTGGGCCAACACCATACTGAATTCCAACATTACCGATAGAGGGCGCCACGAACTTGTAAGTCATTTTCAGCCAGGTGTCAGGATACTTTTGATCACGTAGAGTATAATATGTGTAGAACACGGCTAGTCCCAATGTTTGCACCCACCAATTAAGATTACATTGTAATTGGTTAAGGCCACAGCGAAAATGAGAAATCATAGTTTGAGTACCAATGCGAAAGACAGTTTTAGCCAATCACAAACTCTCGTTTACGACAGCGCGCGGTAAATTTTAAGAAAAACTAATGGTGTAAGACGTGTATATTTCTATTGTCTATTGTAAAAACACAATTTATGAAAGATGTTTATATTTTATTAATAGTATTAAGTAGGAATAATTAATATTTGTCATGCTGGAAATAATTGTGGTAGCAGGGAATGTCTGCACCAAAGTATTGTTGGCAAGAGAGACTGCACATTGATATAATTTTAAAAAGGGCGGGAGAGACCGCGTACGGATACATTTTAAGAAAAGAGCGTGAAAAACTGCACCAGAAAGCATTGTTGGCAGGAGAGACCGCACTTTAGCGTTCGTAGGAAGTTAGTAGTAAGCGAGATGTGAAGCGAGTCGGTAGCAGGTCTGAAGCGAGAAGTTGAGAGGAGCGGTGTGCCTGCCAACCACTAGCTATTATTTACGAGAGATTATAAACGGATGTACAGAGACAGCAGCTAACTATTATCGTAAGAGGAACTAATATTATGGAATTATTTTCTTTGAGAAACTCAAGACTACTGAAGGTATGTTTGCGCATTGCTAGTTGTAAGATTATTGTAAAAAGTAAGTCCCATTTGAAGGTTGTAAAATAATTTCATTCAGAATATAATTAATTTTTGCCAGCAATATTGCATGACTGATTATAATCCATCTCAAAAACCATCAACATACAACTTCGCAAAATTTTATTGTTGTCAAGAAAAAGTTTAACTATGAATTACGTAACTTCAGTCAATTTAATTAAAGAATAACGTCAGCTTTGCTATTAAAGAATAACGTCAGCTTTCGTAATAAATACAGCCACTTATTATGACAGCCCACCAGCAGCTAATAGAGTATAGTAAAACAGAGTAAGTATATTCATGCCGCAGTTCGATGTAGCAGTCAGATGGCGATCTAGTAACAGAAAAAAAGGTAAGGAACAGTTACGGGTTATTGCAGGTAACGACTGAGGGCAACGACGACGACTCGTTCTATGTTTCGTCGAAATAATCAGAAAATAACTTTTAATAAGCAGCATTTAAATTTGTATGCGAAGATTGAGAAAGATAATTAATTCCAAAGGGAAGATTTCATTTGTTATTATTCAGCAACAGGTAGAAATCCTAAGGGAAGGTTGCATAGGTTATTGCAGAAGGGAAGGTTGCGTAACAAGAGAGATATAGAGGAGACGGGAAGGTTTCAATGGCCCTTTTTAAATACAAGCATATTTTAATTTAACTATCTCGTTTTCAGTTAATGTTCTGGCTCCGACAGACAAGCAGAATTTTCATGGCTTTACTGGTGGCGTTTAAAACGCATGTCGCAGCAGAATGGTGCAGTTTAATAAAATGAGAAAGTAGCTAGTCCGCGTGTCGCAGCATTATCTTGCGCACTTGTTCGTAATTACCGTTCCACAACCTGGTCACGTGAATTTGTATTCAGGGGTCAAGTCGACAATAAGGGCAATCATGCGGCCCTTCTGCCCGTGGCACGTTCATTAAGCCAGTGTTTCGATTAGGTTGGCTGAGCCAATAGCGACGCGACGCCTGCCTGTAGCGGATTCATCAGCGCCCTCGCCGCAAGACGATCACGTAGCGCCGTGGAGGGGCCCTGCCGGCACCTCAAGAGCGCTAACGAAGCGGAGCCGAGCTGCGGCCGCCGAGGCGCCACAAAGCGCCTCAGTGGTGGTCCCAGAGGGCGAAAGCCAGCATCTCAAGAGCACCAGAAAATGTCTCTCGTGGAATTACAGGGTCGCCGAGTGAACAAAATGAGGAGTTGTATCCAGCTATGAGTGCGAATTCCGAAGGGGCCTCACGCAAGTGAAAGTGTTCACTGACGGCGGTTTGTCCTGCGAAAATACACGGACGATTGCTTCCAAAACACTCGAGTTCATTAGTATAGCAACTGTGCTGTGTAATTACGTAAGGTATTTCAAACCTAAATTTAAGATCATGCCATCTGAAAGCGAGAGGCTGAAAGATGTATTGGGAAAAATTTGAATCTAACTGTGCTGCTGTAAACTGGAGGATACCACAGGGTGCTGCCCTGGATCCTATAGCTTTCTTGATATACGCTGAAGCGCCAAAGAAACTGGTATAGGCATGCTTATTCAAATACAGGCAGAATACGGCACTGCGGTCGGAAACGCCCATATAAGACAACAAGTGTCCGGCGCAGTTGTTAGTTCTGTTTCTGCTGCTGTAACGGCAGGTTTTCAAGTTTTAAGCGAGGGATGGGACACAACATCACCGAGGTACCAATGAAGTGAGGATTTTCCAGTACGACCATTTCACTAGTGTACCGTGAATATCAAGGATCCGGTAAAACATCAAATTTCCGACATCGCTGAGGCCGGAAAAAGATCCTGCAAGAACGGGACCAACGAAGACTGAAGAGGATATTTCAACGTGATAGAAGTACACCCCTTCCACAAATTTCTGCAGATTTCAGTGCTGGGCCATCAACAAGTGTCAGTGTGCGAACCATTCAACGAAACATCTTCGATATGGGCTTTCGGACCCGAAGGCCCAATCGTGTACCTTTGTTGACTCCACGACACAAATATTTACTCCTCGCCTGGGCTGTTGATGACTGGAAACATGTTACGTGGTTGGACGAGTCTCGTTTCAAATTGTATGGAGTGGATGGACGTATACTAGTATGGAGACAACGTCATAAATCCATGGACCCTGGTCGGCCCGGTATCCGGCGCTACAGTTTGGAACCACGCGACCGCTACGGTTGCAGGTCCGATTCCTGCCTCGGGCATGGATGCGTGTGGTGTCCTTAGGTTAGTTAGGTTTAAGTAGTTCTAAGTTCTAGGGGACTGATGACCTCAGCAGTTAAGTCCCATAGTGCTCAGAGCCATTTGAATCATGGACCCTGCAGGTCAGCAGGGGACTGTTCAAGCTGGTGGAGGCTCTGTGTTGGTGTGAGCGTGTGCGGTTGGAGTGATATGGGAGGCCTGATATGTCTAGACACGACTCTCACAAGTGACACGTGCATAAGCATTCTGTCTGATCACCTGCACCCATTCATGACCATTGTGTATTCCGACGGACTTGGAAGACTGAAGGAATTTGCAAATGGTAGATAATTAAGGAAATGGGTCAATAATAAGCATCCACATCTACATCAACAGGGATACTCTGCAAATCACATTCAAGTGCCTGGCAGAGGGTTCATCGAACCACCTTGACAATTCCACAATTCATATCTGGTAAGGATCCCACACCGCGCAGCAGTATTCTTAAAGAATACGGACAAGCGTTGTGTAGGCAGTCTCCTCAGTAGGTCTGCTACATTTTCTAAATGTCCTGCCAATAAAACTCAGTCTTTGGTTAGCCTTCCCCACAACATTTTCTGTGTGTTCCTTCCAATTTAAGTTGTTCGTAATTGTAATACCTAGGTATATGGTTCAATTTACGGCTCTTAGATTAGGCTGATTTATCGTGTAACCGAAGTTTGAAGAGTTTCTTTTAGCTCTCATCTGGATGGCCTCACACTTTTCGTGATTTAGGGTCAACTGTCACTTTTCGCACCATTCAGATATATTTTTCTAAATCGTTTTGCAGTTTGTTTTGATCTTCTGATGACTTTGTTAGTCGATAAACGACAGCGTTATCTGCAAACAACCGAAGACGGCTGAGCAAATGGCCTATAACAGTACCTTGAGGAACGACAGAAATCACTTCTGCTTTACTCGTTGACTTTCCGTCAGTTACTACGAACTGTGACCTCTCTGACAGGAAATCGCAAATCCAGTCACATAACTGAGACGACATTCCATAAGCACGCAATTTGACTACTAGCCGCTTGTGTGGAACAGTGTCAAAAGCCTTCCGGAAATCCAGAAATACGAAATCGATCTGAAATCCTTTGTCAATAGCACTCAACACTTCATGTGAATAAAGAGCTAATTGCGTTTCACATGAACGATGTTTTCTAAATCCATGTTGACTGTGTGTTCAAAAACGATCAAATGTTTTTGAAATCTCATGGGACTTAACTGCTATGGTCATCAGTCCCTAAGCTTACACACTACTTAACCTAAATTATCCTAAGGACAAACACACACACACCCTTGCCCGAGGGAGGACTCGAACCTCCGCCGGGTCCAGCCTGACTGTGTGTCAATAGTTTTCTTCGAGGTAGTTCATAATGCTCGAACATAATATACGTTCTAAAATCCTGCTGCATATCGACGTTAACGATATGGGCCTGCAATTAAATAGATTACTCCTACTACCTTTCTTGAATATTGGTGTGACCTGCGCAACTTTCCAGTCTTTGGATACGGATCTTTCGTCGAGCGAATGGTTGTATATGATTGTTAAGTACGGAGCTAGTGCATCAGCGTACTCTGAAAGGAACCTAATTGGTATACAGTCTGGACCAGAAGACTTGCTTTTATTAAGTGATTTAAGTTGCTTCACTGCTCCGAAGATATTTACTTCTACGTTACTCATGTTGGCAGCTGTTCTCGATTCGAATTCTGGAATATTTACTTCGTCTTCTTTTGTGTAGGCGTTTTGGAAGGCTGTTCAAAAATGGCTCTGACTTAACTTCTGAGGTCATCAGTCCCCCAGAACTTAGAACTACTTAAACCTAACGAACCTAAGGACATCACACACATCAATGCCCGAGGCAGAATTCGAACCTGCAACCGTAGCGGTCGCGCGATTCAAGACTGATGCGCCTAGAACCGCTCGGCCACTCCGGCCGGCTCGGAAGGCTGTGGTTAGTAACATGCTTTGGCAGTACTGTCTTCGATAGTAAATCCATTGCTATCGCGCTGAGAAGGCATTAATTGTTTCTTGCCGCTAATATACTTCACATACGACCAGAATCTCTCTGGTTTTTCTGCCAGGTCTGGAGACAAGGTTTCGCTGTGGAAACTGCCAGTCTTGGAGATTTTGCATCTGTTTAAATTTGGCATGTTTGTTTCGTTGTTTCTGCAACAGTGTTCTAACCCGTTTTGTGTACCAAGGAGGATCAGCTTTGTCGTTTGTTAATTTATTTGGTATAAATCTCTCAACTGCGGCTGATACTATTTCTTTGAATTTAAGCCACACCTCGTCTACACTTATATTATTAATTTGAAATCAGTGGAGTTTGTCTCTCAGGAAGGCGTCAAGTGAATTTTTATCTGTTTTTTTGAATAGGTTTATTTTTCGCTTATTTTTCGAGGATTTGGGGATTACAATATTCAATCTCGCTAAGACAACTCTGTGTTCACTAATCCCTGAATCGGTTTTGATGCTTGTTATTAACTTAGGATTATTTGTTGCTAAGAGGTCAAGTGTGTTTTCACAACCGTCTACTATTCGCATGGGTTCATGAGCTAACTGTTCGAAATAATTTTCAGAGAATGCGCTTAGTACAATTTCAGATGATATTTTCTGCGTACCTCCAGAATTAAACGTGTATTTTCGCCAACATATCGACGGTAAATTAAAGTCACCACCAACTGTTACCGTATGAGTCAGGTATGTGTTTGAAATCCAACTCAAGCTTTCTTTGAACCTTTCAGCAACTGTATCATCTGAATTGGGAGGTCAGTAAAAGGATCCAATTATTATTTTGTTCTGGTTGCCAAGCAGAAAGAACCAGAGGTTTCTCAGAGTTTCAGAGGGGTCATAAGGCAATTACTGATTAAAACAGGCCGGCCAGTGTGGCCGAGCGGTTCTAGACGCTTCAGTCCAGAACCGCGCGACCGCTACAGTCGCAGGTTCGAATCCTGCCTTGGGCATGGGTGTGTGTGGTGTCCTTAGGTTAGTTAGGTTTAAGTAGTTCTAAGTTCTAGGGGACTGATGACCTCAGATGTTAAGTCCCATAGTGCTCAGAGCCATTTGAACCATTTGACTAAAACAGAGGAAAAGAGTTCAGTAGAAGTGTTGTGTACATAGTTCAGCGTAGTCAGCGCGTACACAACTTTCCCACTAGAGCGCGCCCCGCTAAGCACAACAGCACATCCACAGCGCTCGTCCGTCTCCGCACTACGAGATGGCGCTGCCTTAGAGACGGACCAAATTCTGCTTCCGCCGGCCCACATATTAATATGTAACGCAACCAATGAGATTGCTGCTAACGTAGAACCTTTTCTCCTCACGGATCACACTCGCGCAGTGATACTTGAATGCACGAGGTATTATAACAAGTGTACAGACCTCCAATTAGTTTGCATTAGTCTGCACCAGTCTATAGTCAAGTTTCAGTCTGCACCTAATAAGATTACCTTATTCCCGTACATAGCCATGGAGATAAATGTATAGACACTTTTTTCAAGTATCAGAGATATATGTGAGAATAAGATTAATCTACCAATACCAAAGGAACTTCAGATTGTCAATTGTAAATAGCACCCAGAATCAAGTTAAGTAATTTTATGCTTTTTATTATTTTAATAAATGTGTGTGAAAATTAATCAAGTTCTCTTTAAAGTTGGTCACCGTCAATCTGCTACTCTAAGCGTGCAAGTGGCATTTCTATCGTCTGACCTAATGGCAGAAGATAAACACACCACGATAAGACCACGAGACATATTGCTGACACTCGCCTACTTCGTTAGAGTGACAAGTCAAATAATCTGATGGAGTGTGTACCGAAGGTCTTACAGTATGCACACCACAAGAAGATAAATGGGTAGCTGTACGAGGTGAAATAGTGAAGACAGAGCTGAGAATCGGAAGAGGCAGCTTTGTGAGGTGAAATAGTGAAGGCAGCAGGCGATCGAAAAGGTACGTTGCACAGCAGAACTGTTCGATGTGGGAGGACCGAAAATTTCTGAACTCACTGGTCGAATATTTTGTCAACAGCAAGGCCCATGTGTCAACAGCCGCAGCGTGTGCCGTAATCGAGTGCGTTCTGCGAGCAGACCGACAGAGCAGCAAGCTCAGCAAGGCTGTGTGTGACTGTGAGCGATTTACGAGGAACTGGGCGACAGGAAGAGACTAGATGAGCCCCGAAGCGCCTTTGTAATGTTACACAAAAAAAGCTATTGGATGTTTTTTTTTTAGAAGTGTTGTTGTTTTTGTGGTCTTCAGTCCTGAGACTGGTTTGATGTAGCTCTCCATGCTACTCTATCCTGTGCAAGCTTCTTCATCTCCCAGTACCTACTGCAACCTAAATCCTTCTGAATCTGCTTAGTATATTCATCTCTTGGTCTCCCTCCACGATTTTTACCATCCGCGCTGCCCTCCAATACTAAATTGGTGATCCCTTGATGTCTCAGAACATGTCCTACCAACCGATCCCTTCTTCTAGTCAAGTTGTGCCACAAAATCCTCTTCTCCTCAATTCTATTCAATACCTCCTCATTAGTTATGTGACCTAACCATCTAATCTTCAGCATTCTTCTGTAGCACCACATTTCGAAAGCTTCTATTCTCTTCTTGTCCAAACTATTTATCGTCCATGTTTCACTTCCATACATGGATACACTCCATACAAATACTTTCAGAAACGACTTCCTGACACTTAAATCTATACTCGATGTTAACAAATTTCTGTTCTTAAGAACGCTTTCCTTGGCATTGCCAGTCTACATTTTATATCCTCTCTACTTCGATCATCATGAGTTATTTATCTCTCCAAATAGCAAAACTCCTTTACTACTTTAAGTGTCTCATTTCCTAATCTAAATCCCTCAGCATCACCTGGGTTAATTCGACTACATTCCATTATTCTCGTTTTGCTTTTGTTGATGTTCATCTTATACCCTCCTTTCAAGACACTGTCCATTCCGTTCAATTGCTCTTCCAAGTGCTTTGCTTTTTCTTACAGAATTACAATGTCATCGGCGAACCTCAAAGTTTTTATTTCTTCTCCACTGATTTTAATACCTACTCCGAATTTTTATTTTGTTTCCTTTACTGCTTGCTCAATATACAGATTGAATAACATCGGGAAGAGGCTACAACCCTGTCTCACTCCCTTCCCAACCACTACTTCCCTTTCATGTCCCTCGACTCTTATAACCGCCATCTGGTTTCTGTACAAATTGTAAATTGCCTTTAACTCCCTGTTTTACCCCTACCACCTTTAGAATTTCAAAGAGAGTATTCCAGTCAACATTGTCAAAGGCTTTCTCTAAGTCTACAAATGCTAGAAACGTAGGTTTGCCTTTCCTTAACCTTCTTCTAAGATAAGTCTAGGGTCAGTATTGCCTCACGTGTGACGCAACAAATAAATCATTAATCAAATGTAACAGTTGGGGAGACTGATGACGGCTAGTAATAAAAGAGGACAGTTCGGTCATTGCGAATGACGTCTAGTAGTAAAACACTTTCGGCGACCATAATATATACGCCAGCTGACGGGGCCAATGCTTTCGGTAAGTAAGATTCTCTTATTACTGTTTGTGTACGATTGTTCCGGTTGTGCGGTATATCTCCACCACACTGTTGGGCGCCTGCATGAGCTGCTAGTAGACATCTTCGAGACACCAACAACAACTGCCGCTGATGAGTTGATGAGGTACTGAGTGCTCTAACGTCGCAGCCGCCGATCCACCACCGGCTAGCTGAAGGGCGGGTCAGGCTCGGCAAAGGGCTCGACAACGCATCAACGGCGTTTCCTGTTGGGCAACAGCACCGGTCCTCATGACAGCCAACAACACGGCAATATGCAGTTGCTGGTAGGACTACAGCGTCTGGCATCACAGCATCCACCTACACCACAACGCCCTGGTGAGAAAAGAGGCGAGGTGTGGAGGAACCGAGTACTCCCGCATCCAGCCAGAAGTCAGACAGGGGACCGCAACAGCAGATGATCGTGAGGATCCACACCAGGGCCCAGCAGAGGACAGAAGACGCTGTCTGGCTTGTGAAACTACTAAATAAACATGTCTTATTAATGATTCTTCTATTACTGAGTCTGCCGACGCGTCAAGTAACCTTTCATGACCATCCTCAACACAGTAGGGGCATTAGCCGGGCGTGCAGACGCCTCACAAGATTGCTTCGAATACACTTGTGTGATCAGTCCTAGAGTCCTTTAGTGTGACCAGAGTGTCCGTCGTTACCGTAAAAT
Source organism: Schistocerca serialis cubense (assembly GCF_023864345.2). Classification (NCBI taxonomy): domain Eukaryota; kingdom Metazoa; phylum Arthropoda; class Insecta; order Orthoptera; family Acrididae; genus Schistocerca; species Schistocerca serialis. Next base: position 665,817,434 of record NC_064641.1, on the reverse strand, counting down.
TGCGTAAGGCGTTTCAAACCGAGATGTAATGTCACGGCCGAAATGGTCGAGCGGTTCTAGGGGCTACAGTCTGGAACCGCGCGACTGTTACGGTCACAGGTTCGAATCTTACCTCACGCCTGGATGTGTGTGATGTCCTTAGATTAGTGAGGTTTAAGTAGTTCTAAGTTCTAGGGGACTGGTGACCTCAGAAGTTAAGTCCCATAGTGCTCAGAGCCATCTGACCCAATTTGTAATCTCACGCCAACTGTGAGCGAGACGCTGAAAGTATTGCTGACGTCCTCGATGTGAGTATTAGTAAATCAGTCGATGGCTGCCCAGGTGTGAGAGGCTACACGTACTCCCTTCTGGGCAGCATTGTTGGTGCCATCCTATAAATCTAAACGCTTCCCCATCTTCCTATTAGGAGATCTTCTTAACGAGTTGTGGTAGTCATAGGTTTGTGCCAGCTGCATTCCTCGCCTGCTAGCAGAAAACCGTGAGGATCAATGAAGGATGTACTTCGCGGGAAGCAGTATATGGGTGGTGGGAATGTTACTAATGCAGCAAGACGTTTATTCTGACGTCGACCATCAGAGTGATACCATGAGAGCATAAGGACCCTCACGAAAAGGTATTGTCGCGTTGAACAGAGATTATTTGAGAAATATATTTTGTAGTTGGGAATAATATTATGTGATGATGTATAGGACATAAAATCCCGTCTGATGCCTGCAATCCTCTCACGACTTTATTGCGATTGTACAGCATTGGTTGCCAATTTTTAATAATATGATGTGCTGAAATCCTGAATAAAACATCCTGTTTCCCAAAAAAAAAGAGTAAGATTTATTGAACACCCGTCGTATATAGATGTTAGATTTAAGCATTTCCATTTTATGATTAGTTTACTATATCTGAGTATTGAAAGCTGCAATCTTGTTTAAATATTTACAACTACATCCTATTATCATGAAAGTTAACATAGGCCATAAATTCACATTTTTGTGGTCAGTAGTAAATGCCTACATTAACTATTTATTCTTGGTACGTATAAAAATTACGAAAAAATTGTTAATGCTACAACTACTTCTGCCATTACAAAACTACTTTAAGCCCTTAACTAATTATCCAACTACGTAGTAAAGTCTTGAGGAAGTAAGGCTGTGAGGACGTGCCGGGAGTCGTGCGTTGGTAGCTCAGCTGGTAGAGCACTTGTCCGCCAAAGGTAAATTTGCCTTTAACGAGGCAGCAGTGGCGACGTGCTGTTTGCGCCCTCGCCGCGGAGTGAGCGCTCGTGTTTATTTACCCAGTACTGGGCTGTTCGCGAGCGCCGGCTTAAGTATATAGATCAGAATGGTGAACCAATAAAGCAAATCGACACTCAAATTTACATTACAAGACACATTTGCACAACCAAAAGCACTTGAAGTAGAACGCTTTTTACGAGAAGAATTGAAAATACCGGAGGCCGGTATCATCGGTATACATTTATACATTGTGAGCAGTATAGTTTATGTCAAGATCATCAAGGATGCAACAGGTGAACGGGTCCTTCGGGAAACAAAATAGGGCCTCCGCTACTGCCACGCAGATGGCAGTATGGGTACTCTGGACGTCGATCGTGCTGGTTTGGGATCCCGCACGATCAGGATATTACACTTCCATTTGAACTCCCATCAGAAGAATTCGAGTCAGCTCTTCGCCCCTACGGCATGATATATAGCAATATCGCAGAAAAATGGACGCAGTTTCGAACATGCCCTGTCCTGAATGGAGTCCGACAGAATCGAACTGAAGTTAAAAAAAATGTCCCCTCATATCTCTATATCGGCGGTTGCCTTGCCATCGACATTTACGACGGAGAACCAAGAACATGTTCCGGATGTGAGAAGGAGAGCCACTTCCGATCAGAATGGGTCCAATGCCGGGTCACACAACTATCACCTGCAGACAAGGAGTTGCTGTCGTAGCCGATGCTTCTTCCGGCGACTTACGTTGCCGCCCTCACGACTGCTCCCGCTTCACCGTGTTCACCGGAACTCCCTGATGACCCAACGCAGCATCCTCCAATGTGTCGGGATGATGAAACATCCGTTTTACGTGTAGAGGACTCCACTCCGACAGCGCCACCTCTGTCGAAGGATGACGGTCTCCATGACGATAAATTGGTGATAGACTCGTTCATCGTGCCAACTGCGGCCTCTGTGCCAGAGCTTCACTGTCTTCTTCTGACATAGAAGGGCATACCAGAGAGCAATGATCCTCAAAGCGCCGTCAGCAGAGGTGCAACTTCAGAAGTGGCTGAGGTCCAGCGCCGGAGGAGGTGGAATCCATCCGCAATAACGATGCTCCCACAGAGGCACTCACCGCCGAGTGCAACGTGGGAACACAGAATGGGAATGAGAAAGTTCCTTTTGTGCCCACATCTGAACGAACAAACATCGATACGCGAGGTGGCCGCTGCCCTCACCATGCTGGAGTGCAGGCACTCATCCCGTATCCCAAGAAGACGATGGAAGATGGTTCTGCTCAGTAATCAACGGCATGGGGGGAGGATGATGACGTCACTCAAGTTACACCGACAAGGACCGCGCCGGTGGCGTCGGCACCTTAGCAACGTTTCCGGCCGAGGTGCTGGGGGTGACCATAGGTCACAATGCAGCTTGACAATCTATAGACATTTCCGACCTAATGAATAACTTGGCACCCGTGGTTTGACAACAAGCTTACCGTATCGCTACAATTAACCTCAGTATGACTGGAACAACGGTGAACATCCACCTGCTGCGAGAGATATTACGTGCGCTGGTTGTAGACTTTGCTTCATGGAAGAAGTACGCCTCACGTCCCTCCCCGACTTCTATGACTGTGTGACATATGACACCTGGAGGTCGGACTGTCAGTGCTGCGGCGATACTAGTGCGTGACGGTATTGCAATCGAAGATGTGATTTACCTCTCCTCAGCCAGGGGGTGGCGATCAAGACGCTGGGCTTTCGTACTATTATCGTATATATTCCTCCGGGAAACGACAAACGCCGCGAAAGATTGCAGTTCTACTTGGAGGAAATCAACCTTCCCCCCCCCCTCCTTTTTCTTTCTTGGCCGCTACGATCACCTTATTTTCATCGGCGACTTTGTGTACGTCACCCCAAAGACCAGGTCTCTCACTTTTCAAATCGGACATTAGGGCGAGACGTCCATCTCATCGATACTTGGGAGAAAATGTCAGGTGACCGCCCCGGACACATATTTCTTACTTGTCACTCGGCCAGTCATCTTGCCGCATCTATGTCTCATATGATCATGTGCTGGGAGTGTTGAACGCCAAACGGGGACCACTTGCATTGTCCTAACATACAGGCGTCTTATGTACGATCCTTCATCGAGCAACAACGTGTATGGAGCAGACATGGTATGTGGAAGACGAATGTGGCACACCACCACGACCTGGAATGCCGTCAGATTATCGCCGCCTCGTTGGCAGACTGCCAAACGCGTCTTCCACGGTACCCTTCGACGTTGGCATGGTGGATTTAATGTGCAAAACCAGCGTTACGGCGGGCGCTAATACAATATGGAAAGGACATCGCTCATAGCATCATCATATTTTGGACTTCCATTACACGGTGCTTTGCGAACTTGCAAACCAACCGTCGCCACCAGACCGACAGATGGAAATCCGTCCAGTTAAAGCCAAAAATTGCCTCTTACACAGCCAGATTGGAAAGTGTCATCGTGCGCTCGCGGCGTCATGACCGTGCGGGTGGTGAAATCCAGTTTATGCACCAAGTCTTGCTTGATAGCCGTCAATGCGGACAACAGCTAATCATGGACCTCACTTTACCATATGGATGGTCGATCGCCAACCATTCAGTCAACCATTATGGAAGACATTGAAGATCATTATGGACATTCTACCAGGAGGAGAATGTAGAGGAGGGACAGGATAACATTCTGCAGCGTATGTCGCGCACCCTTGACGACACAGCAGCATCGTCGCTTTAAGCGGAGATTACGCAGGACGACATTGACGGCGCGCTAGAGAAGGGTGCCCTTATGAAGTAGCCCGGGCCGGATGGCCTGCCGCTCAAATTCTATTGCGCTTTTCGCACCCTGACATGTAGATCACTGTGTACCAAGAGCTGATGTCGCCCGGCTTTTGCGTGTCACATGTCTTCCGATAGACATGACTTCCAGTGGTCGATCGATCGAGGACTACCGTCCAACTACAATTTTAAGTTCTGACTATAAGATCTTTGCTCGGCTCCTGGCAGCGAGCATGAAGAAGGTCCTGCCACTAATCCTTTCAATGGAGCAATCGACACATGGAAGAGAGTCCAACACACAAACGGTGACAAGTGAATGTACGGATTGAAAGTTCTCGCCACATCCTATTGCCTCCTAGCCGCTGTGAACTTCGACCACACCTTTGACAGAACACCACAGGTTTCTCATCTCAGTTATAGCCCGCATGGCTGACTTCCTCGACGTAATTTTGCAACTTTCACGTGGAGCATCGTACCATGTACTGGTTAACGGACGTACGGTGGGTCCCTTGCCAATCTGGTGTTCATTTCGACAAGGATGATGCCCACTCTCCATTTTTTACGTGATCGCTGTGGAATCCATTATATGAGGGCTGAAACGCAGACTTCCGGGGATTGCGTTGAGGGGCCACATCTTCCACTGCAAAGTGTATGCTGCCGACCTTCTACTGCTGATCCACTCGTGATGAAGTGCTTGAATGAATTAAACGATGTGCATTGGCAGCGAGAAGCCACATGAATGTAACCACGTCGGAGGCGATGAATACCGGAAGTGGCGCCCCTCCCACTGGTGGATGCTATCAGATATGTGGGTATTAAACTTACACCAGAAGTTCATCGTGTGGTGTCACCGCCAGACACCACACTTGCTAGGTGGTAGCCTTTAAATCGGCCGCGGTCCGTTAGTATACGTCGGACCCGCGTTCGCCACTGTCAGTGATTTCAGACCGAGCGCCGCTACACGGCAGGTCTAGAGAGACTTCCTAGCACTCGCCCCAGTTGTACAGCCGACTTTGCTAGCGATGGTTCACTGACAAATTACGCTCTCATTTGCCGAGACGATAGTTAGCATAGCCTTCAGCTACGTCATTTGCTACGACCTAGCAAGGCGCCATTATCAATTGCTATTTATCTTGTGATGCATGTACCGTCAGACCGATGTTCACCAATTATGGATTAAAGTTAAGTATTCCAACAGCTACGTACTTTATTTGCTAGACTCAAATCCTTTAACTGTTTCAGACCTCACGTCAGCCTGCGTGAGCTTCAACGCGTGCCTTTCGGCTACCCGTCACTGTGGATTGGCTGTCTTGCAAGTCCACAACACATCGCATGGCTACCGTGAACTATAGACGTCTATTGCGGGTAGTACATACTTGGCCGCATGGGTCTCCTACAGTGTGTCCAGTACCTTAATGTTCACATGACATGCAAGTTGATTCCCATGGCACAGGTTCTCCCACTACCAACAGCGATCGCACGCGTACTACAGGCATCATTTGGATATTGCCTTACTGCTTCACAAAAGTCATAACACGCGAGCATAAAACTGTTCCAATATCCTACAACCGACCGACATCATAGATATAGGTCTACAATTTTGTGCGCTTGTTCGACGACCCTTCTTGAAACGGGAATAATCTTTGCATTATTCCAATTATTAGGAACGCTTCCCTCCTCCAGAGACGTACGGTGAGAAGAGAGGCAAATTCTTTCGCATACTGTATGTAGTATCGGACTGGTAGCCAGTCAGGTCCAGTGGTCTGTCCTCTGTTGCGCGATTTCCTTTGCTCTTCTATCCCTTGGTCACTTATTTCGTTATCCGTCTTTCTGTCGTTCGTGCGGCGGTTTAAAGGAGGAACTTGTAATCTTTCCCCCTTCTTTCCTTTTTCCATCTATTGTCCGTATTAAACAATGCCCAGTACAAGTAATAAATAAGCAATCTCTTTTACGAAGATTTGAGAGGAGCGAAGATTACAATAAACTTTCAAGTTTACTTGGCTTGTCATGTTGAGATGGCTCCAGTTCTTCTTGTCTAGGGGTCTGATTCTTGAAGCTGAAAATCTAAATTAGATCCTCATGGTTGCTTTCAACTAAATAAATTTGAAGATTATTATTGCAGAATTTTTTGACGTAAATATATTTTCCACTGATTTTCTCACACTTTAGTGTGTAACACAGTATTTTGATCTTCCACAGTAACAAAGCCGCACCTATTAGACTAAAATAGGTCCTGTCACGTCAGATGACGAATCTCGCACTCTGAGGAAATAACAACATTCCAAAGGGTTTACAATTTTTCTTAACAAAGGAATTCCAACTAGTTATGGTTACATTATTAATTTCTATTATTATCTCGTAAATGAATCCAGAAATAAACACAGTAAACAGTACAGGATTGCAAAATTAATAATAGAAATTTTAAGTGTGCAAATATTTCGTAATCTCAAAGGTTTCTAAAAAAAAATAATAATAATAATTTTAACTGCACATTCAGAACTAGAACTTATGGATTACAACATCGAAACTAAAATACTTTAGAGAGTAATTCCTTTTCATAAATTTTAGCTTTAAATATAGCGTATTGTGTATTAAATTATAAGAAAGTCTTCAGAAAAGCAACTGAGATAATATTAACCTGTCCAAAATTCGAAAAATAATACAGTTATCGACAACTACTGTTGAGGAAAAGTATTGCTAGAGAAGGATGTTCCGTTACAAACTACAGTGCGACAGTCCTCTGTGAAACAGTTTTGGAAAAAGTTTAATTTTTCGGCCTTTTCTGTGTCATCCTCCGTTTCAAAGTGATTATGTTCAAAGTGTGTCTGGACAGATGGCATCGCTCCGTTTACTGATTTAACACAAGAGGGTTTCCTGCCAGGTATTCGAAAAAGACTGTGAGATCATTACACTCTCATTAGTTTATGTCTCAGAATATTACGCATTACTTTTTCCCGCTTAACACACAAGAGGAATCGGACAGAAAACATTATTGGTAAGACGTATCCTCCGCCGTACATTATACAGTGACTTGCGGTGTACGCGTATAATACGCAGATATATCTGCACTTTTATTTCCGCCTAGTTTACTGCACCGAAGGGGAGGAATACGTCTTAGGTCGGCGCCGCGACGTGAGCCCAAAGCACAGGCGAAGGCTGCGCTAGCGGTGCGCTACGCGCGACAACAGGTTGCTGCAGACTGCCTGGCACCGCTGACGTCACGGGCCGGCGCCACGCCGCAGATACCAGACTTGTGGTGCCCGCCCACAACACACTCCCCTGCAATCAGTCACGTCCTGGCAGCCAAGTTGCCAGCTGCCTAGCAATGCGGTGCTGAACGGCGCTTCGGCTAGAAGCGGCATTTTTTGCTCACGCGGACGGAGGAGGCTAGCTTGTGTCATTAGTGATGGAAAGGCACACGGACAACAATAGGATGGAATTCGTTTGTATCCTTTCGAAAGGAACCATACACTCATCGGCTGTAAGCGGCTTAGGAAAATCACAGAGAACATAAATCTGAATAACTTTGTTTTCAATCATGATGACCAATGTTTCTTGAAAGTCAGCAAATGTGTCAATATGATTTAAATAATAAAATATATTTCACCAGTTTCGATTTTTCATGCATAGTACGACGCTTTTCAGTAATATATTCCCAGGATGAACTGTTTACAGTGGCATTTTCTGTCATGTCTGTGACTATCTTTTCTTATTTTCGCCGCAGTCGTTTTTTATGCTTTTACTGATGTATGATGCATGTCGAAAACATGGCTGTTTAAAATTTTCCTCTCGTATAACTACTTTAGTTCTGTATTTGAGCAAACTAATTTTCGGTTGAGAATCCTTCAGCAATGGCATCTGTATCCCATTCTAACATTAATTTAGTTTGGAATTAGACCAAGCTCTTCGTTGAATTTGTCTAATTTGTTACTAGATGAAACAAATTTTAGCTATCATAGACTGTTGCGGTTTTTTATATATTGTCACATTCTGAGTCACTGTTATCTCCAAAGTGGCCATGTCACTTTCCATAATATTATTTTAATGCAAATACTAAGTAGGATGTATGAAGACCGACCGTATTTATGGATTTACTATAGCTATTGTGTGCAGAGGACACAAATGGTTCAAATGGCTCTGAGCACTATGGGACTTAACATCTGAGGTCATCAGTCACCTAGAACTTAGAAACTACTTAAACCTAACTAACCTAAGGACATCACACACATACATGCCCGAGGCAGGATTCGAACCTGCAACCGTAGCGGTCGCGCGGTTCCAGACTGGAACCGCTCGGCCACAGCGGCCAGCGCAGAGGACACTACTAGTTTGTCACTGTCAATTTTTTCTCCTCAGTTTTTGTCCAGCCCAAAAATTTTCGGATCCTTCGTTAAGCCCACTGTATGTGCTCTATGAAAATCGTGGAGTGTCTTAAAATCTTAATCTATGTGAATGAGTGTCCAAATTTTTTTAATGTGTTGCTATCGCTGGTTTGGTGAATTGTTTATATGTGTAACAGTTGATGCGTTAGGGGTATCTAATATGAAAGTTTTACATGTACAGCTACATGTACATAGATACTCCTCAAGGAACCATACGGTGCGTGGCAGAGGGTACCCTGTACTGCTGCTTGTCATTTTCCCCCCTCCTCGGAACGAGAGCGAGGGAAAAACCACTGTACACCTCCGAATGAGCCCAAATTTCTCATATCTTATTTTCGTGGTTCTTACGCACGTTTTATGTTGGCGGCTGTAGAATCGTTCTACAGTCAGCTACAAATGGCGGTCCTCTAAATTTTCTCAATAGTGTTTCTCGAAAGTAACGCCCCCTTCCCTCCAGGGATTCCCATTTGAGTTTTCGAAGCATCCCCATAATACTTACCTGATGCTCGAACCTACAGATAACAAATCTAGCTGACTGCCTCTGAATTGCTTCGATATCTTCGTTCAGTCCTACCTGGTACGGATCTCGAACACTTGAGCAGTACTCAAGAATAGGTCGCAACAGCGTCCCATATGCAGCCTCCTTTACAGATGAACCACTCTTTCCTAAAATTCTCCAAATAAACCTAAGTCGACAATATGCCTTCCCTACCACAGTTTTCACATGCTCATTCCACTTCATATTCCTGTCAGTCAGTCCTCTGTAATATCTTGATCGAGTTTCACTTGTGATTCTGTATATTTCTAAATCAAACTTTTTTATATTTTAATGAGCGAACCTATTTCTGGTCCTGTTTGTTGTATGTGGAGGAAATTACTTTCACTTTATGTACGTATACTTCAGTGTCTTGTATAATCCTGGGGCACATGACGACATTTTTGAAAGGAACTCAACATGGATCACAGGAAGCACCGATAGAGTGGAACGCAGCTTACGCTGTTTGTGAATAAGGTCCAGAAGGAAGCACAGTTCGAAACTAAGGTTTACATCATGGTCCTTACAACCAGAAAGCATTTGATATAGTACCACAAAAATTTCCAGTAAAGAAACATCTTGTATAAGGAATATCTGGACAGACAATCAGACCAATTGAAGGATTTTAAATAAGCAAGGCTCAGTAACATTCTTAAAATGGTAGTATCACCCGAAACTGAAACAGCGTCAGGCATATGTCAAGGTAGTGCGACGGGAAAATAACTATTCCCAATAGAACTTTTGTAATGACTTGGAGGATAATTTCTGTAGCCTTCTGAAGAAGACCGGTGTCTGTTAAAAAGTTTTAATAATTGTCTCAAAACACAGAGAAATGTAATTTATAGAAAATAGACGAAAAATTCCAATGAATTTTGACTAAGAGCTTGGTGATCCTTCACTGAATTCATCCATACTGTCCATGTATCTAGGAATAGATCTCTGGAGCGATTTAAATTGTAACAGCTACATTAATCTTTCCGTGAAGGTAGCAAGTATCAGACTGTGACTCATTTAATCGATAACAAAGAACTTTAATTCACGCATGATGATGCTACTTGCAAAACCCTCTTACTAAATTGACTTAAAGGAAAATATAGAAAATATTCAATGAAGGACTGCAAGATTCGCAACGGCTTTTCTCAGTCAGCTTTATTCACAGAAATGCTTATATAACTGCAGTGCAAGACATCACAAGGAAGGCGTTGTGCCTTTCTAATATCTTTAATAACTAAATTTCTAGGGTTTACGCTCTAAAATCAGTCAAGGAAAACACTTTCTCTAACATTCACCTTGAGTAACTACCACGACGCTGTAATTATATAAATTCGGGAAACTACGCTATTTCTTGTCCGTAACATTCGCGAATGGAGTATTGTTGTTGTGGTCATCAGTCCTGAGACTGATTTGATGCAGCTCTCCCTGCTACTTTATCCTGTGCAAGCTTCTTCATCTCCCAGTACCTACTGCAACCTACATCCTTCTGAATCTGTTTTGTGTATTCATCTCTTCGTCTCCCTCTACGATTTTTACCCTCCAGGCTGCCCTCCAATGCTAAATTTGTGATCCCTTGATGCCTGAGAACATGTCCTACCAACTGGTCCCTTCTTCTTGTCAAGTTGTGCAACAAACTCCTCTTCTCCGAAATTCTATTCAATACCTCCTCATTAGTTATGTGATCTACCCATCTGATCTTCAGCATTCTTCTGTAGCACCACATTTCGAAAGCTTCTATTCTCTTCTTGTCCAAACTATTTATCGTCCATGTTTCACTTCCATACATAGCCACACTCCATACAAATACTTTCAGAAACGACTTCCTGATACTTAAATCTATACTCGATCTGAAAAAATTTCTGTTCTTCAGAAATGCTTTCCTTTCCATAGCCAGTCTACATTTTATATCTTCTCTACTTCGACCATCATTAGTTATTTTGCTCCCCTAATAGCAAAACTGCTTTACTACTTTAAGTGTCTCGTTTTCTAATCTAATTCCATCGGCATCACCCGACTTAATTCGACTAAATTCCATTATCCTCGTTTTGCTTTTGTTGATGTTCATCTTATATCCTCCGTTCGAGACACTGTCCATTCCGTTCAAGTGCTCTTCCAAGTCCTTTGCTGCCTCTGACAGAATTACAATGTCATCGGCGAACCTCAAAGTTTTTATTTCTTCTCCATGGATTTTAATACCTACTCCGAAATTTTCTTTTGTTTCCTTTACTGCTTGCTCAATAGAGTAGGAAATGGAATAGAGTGAGATCTCGAGGGAGGGGGGAGGGATGGGAGGGGAGAGGTGTTGCTAATACGAGACAGCCATGTTGTGGATTCCATCGCCAACCCCAGATTTCTAGTTCGTTGAATAACTCGTTTATAATCTTGTTCTTTCATACGGAAAGAAAATGAGACAGCCGGCTGCATTTCATGTGTTCTCCCCTCAGTCTAGTTCGCTCCTTCCAACCGCATACAGACACGCGTGACGCGAAGCCGCAGACCGTGCAGTAAAGTACGCGCTTCATTTTGTTTGTTGCGGAGGCGTGGCGCAGCGCGCCTGCTGAAATGCATCATTCATGAGGCCGGCGGTCGAGGCGATCTCAGCATTCAGATGAAACTCTTAGGGCTGAGGGGCGCGCTCGGCGGACCTTAATTGAGTTATCGACACGGCGGCCGCGATATTTGCGCGTTCGCTCTTGACAACACCACCAACACCGCCTCCACTCTGCACTGCGGCCCGAGGCGCGTCCGGCGTCCCGGTTAGCAGAATGCAATTATCGCCGACACACTCTGATCAATACAGCACCGGAGACGAGGCGGGACGAGCTGAGCTGAGCTGAGCTGAGGTGAAAGACGTTCCGTCGCGACCACTCAGGCGCGTTTCGTGGCGGCCGGCGAGCGACGTGGGGGCGTCCGAAGCTTGCCTGTAGCCGCGGATGTGACGCGAATGTTTCACCACCCGCGGATGCCTGGGGTTCTTATTAAAAACCATGAACGTGTTGTTGCTGTTGTTTGTTGGGACTGGACAGCGCAAAACTGTACTGAATAATGACAATGCTGTAATCCTGTTACTCCATTTAGAAGTGAACCTCAATCTTTGGGTTGCGGTTCTTGGGGGGAAAGAAACCAAACTGCGAGGTCATCGGTCTCATCGGATTAGGGAAGGACGGGGAAGGAAGCCGGCCGTGCCCTTTCAAAGGAACCATCCCGGCATTTGCGTGGAGCGATTTAGGGAAATCACGGGAAACCTAAATCAGGATGGCAGGTCGCGGGATTGAACCGTCGTCCTCCTTCATGCGAGTCCAATGTGCTAACCACTGCGCCACCTCGCTCGGTAACCTCAATCTGTCTTCTTTCTTAATAATACATAAAATTCTCGTGTCACAGTGTTAGTTGCCGTAGTCCTCCGAAACGGTTCGATCGATTCTGATGAAATTTTGCATGTATATCTGGTAGGTCTGAGAATCGGTCGCAATCTATTTTTCATTCCCCTTAATAGATAGGGGTGGTCCACCCGAAATTTTTTTTTCTTATTTTTTGGACAGAACTTTTCATCTTTAATTTTTTATGATCTGGCATTAAAAAATACACTCCACCCTAAATTTTCACCCTTCTACCACCAACCCCTATTTTTAATAGCGATTTTAGTAATTTAATAATTTTCAACCCTGATCGATAACTGATCAGTTATGACTTGATCAGTTATCCCCGCCAAGTGTCTGCCGGTGATAGTCTCACTATTTGATAGATATGTAATTGAAGGAAACGTATCAAAAGCAACGACTCGAATATCCCTCTTTGAATCGTCGTAACAAGACCGAGAAGTTTAAATAGGTAGCACGCGTCATTCTTCAAACCAAAATTTGGCCTAGCGCACACGCATCGATTTTTATCGTACAGAAATATATCGTACGATGAAATTCCTTTAGTGGAACAAAGAAGTTCCTATACTCTCCTTTGTCCTCTAAGAGAATTTAATCGTCCAATTCTTTTACGTACGATAAAAATCGATGCGTGTGCGATTGGCCTTATTCATAATGCTGGCGAACACGTTTCGACACGAAATTGCCGCTATGTTTGTATGCTTATGGACGAGCCGTGTACCAGCTGCAATTGTAAAATCCGCGTGATCTACCGTAGAAACGCTAGAACTAATAGTGGCCAATGTACAATCAAAGAATAAATACATTATTACTATACTGCTTTTCATAATTGATTTATTCAATTTGTTCTATTTATCTGTATTTTGTACAGTGAACAATGCCAAAAATACGCAAAGGGACTTCTTTGGGCCGTCAAACACGTAAAGCTGCAGGTATGCGAAATACAAGAGCCCAAAGGACAGAAGGATAAATCCAGCAAGGTAATATTAATGCGCGTGTGAGCATGGCGCAATAGCGTCAAGCAGGATCAGACGATGCACGATTTGAACGGAATGAACGAATAATACGTTAGTTTTTTTTCTACCAAAATATTCCCTAGAGATAATTTATATGGCAAAACAACGTTTGCCGAGTCAGCTAAAGATTTTCAGAGGCGGAACGAAGTTCGGCGGGTATAGCAAGTGTTCATATAATTCTTGCTGCCACACCCGGAATTCTCCAGTTATTCATTTTGCCATTTTTCTATCGAAATGAAAACAAAAAATTAATTACATCTGTAGTGAGGTATCTAAAAATTTCATTTCCATGTGTTCGTAGGAACACCTCTGAAATTATGAAAAAAACTTTCAAAAAAATATACTGTCGGTGGGACAGCTGCTGTACGCTGGGCGCAGCTGCCTCACGAGTCTTCAACACGACCTTATAAACGTCTCTATGGCAGTGCCATTTCATAGTTGTCTATTATTTTCACTTACAGCCGTATGCGCTTCGCAGTTGAAAGCTGCCAAAGTTGCTGCCAGGGTCAGAAATTTCCTTAAGTTGACTTCACCCCATGAGTGTCTCAGTAGTAAAGACTAAACGTACTAAAACTTTGTGCGTAATGCGGGAATTTTTAACATATCTCATTGTTTATGACGTCATATCTTCTGAACTATGACAGGCAGGTAGATGGTTCTTTCCCCCATAGCGATTACAGTCCGACAATAAGTGGTATGTGTACCAAATTTGCCTGAAATCGGTCCAGTGGTTTAGAAGACCTGGAACACACATAAACAGAAATACACATCCATTTTTATAATAGCTATGAATCTTCAATCTGATTTCTGACTTGAAATATACCAGCAGACACTGGTTATGACCCATCAATAACGCAATTTATCTGTAAGTTTTAAGTTGCTAAGATGGTAAAACGCAAAACACAGAGAACTTAGATGGTAATCAATGTAGGCTTTCACGGCCGTTATTGTCTTCACTTAAAACTTCCGTGCTGATAGGCCGTGGTCGAAGTATAAAACTCTCTCCTGACGTTTCGTCTCCGACTGCGGGAGACATCCTCGGAGGTACAGCGGCGAACTGCAGTTCTCCTCTGTACCTCCGAGGATGTTTCCCGCAGTCAGGGGAGAGTTTTATACCTCGACCATGCCCTATCAGTCCGGAAGTTTTAAGTGAAGAAAAAATTAGATGGTGGTTACTTGGAATTAATACAACTGACATTAGTATTAGAACATCGACTGAAAACGCTATATTTCACCACTTCAAAGAGTCTTATAATTGGGCATCACAGGCTAAATACGTACGGAACAAATGTGTGTCATCTGAGGCCAACACTATCCAATAACCTGAAAGTGTTTAAGTGTTTGGTACAACCAATCATTTACGACGATGCCGTCTGCGTCGCCGTATATCTTGAAATACTGCATTTGTGACGGTTAGCGCCGGCCGAAGTGGCCGTGCGGTTAAAGGCGCAGCAGTCTGGAACCGCAAGACCGCTACGGTCGCAGGTTCGAATCCTGCCTCGGGCATGGATGTTTGTGATGTCCTTAGGTTAGTTAGGTTTAACTAGTTCTAAGTTCTAGGGGACTAATGACCTCAGCAGTTGAGTCCCATAGTGCTCAGAGCCATTTGAACCATTTGACGGTTAGCTTTCAACTAAAAAGTTCTTTCGGAAGATAATTTCAAGCGCTGTTAACGTATCCAAAGGGTGATTCCGTGATCCGTCATGATGCTACAAGATTTCAGTGCTGATGGAGTAGGGTAAATATATTGTTTTAAGTTATGTGACCCTGGGCCGGTAACGGAACTCGAAAGCTATAAACAAAAAGCGTTTCGACACCTCTGACAGTGAAATAAATGTACCGGTAGTGTTGTCGGTAAGGTTGTATCGTAGACAACATTCAGACGTGGTAGTATGGACCAAAGCAAGGAAAAAATGTCCAGTCAACATGGATTCTAAAATGCATTCCTTACGAGCTATGAGCACTGCCTCTAGTGTAATAGGGTAAAAGACATATCTACTTCAGCAACCTCTTTGATTTCATATTTCTGGCGGAAGGAATATGGGCCAAAACACGAAACAAATGTCCAGTGATCACGTAATCTAAATCGCATACCTTAAGAAATACGGACCCTTGTTCATTAGAAGAAATGTGTTCCACACTTTCGAAGATGAGCAAGTGCTGCTCATTATTCGTAAGGTGTGAATTACAACAGATTTTTCCCTTGTTTTCGTCCATACTACTATCATTGAAAATTTGCTACCTTAAAATCTTAACAACTGCAGTATCGGTGCATGTATTACACTGTCAGAGGTGTCAAAAATACTTTCCTCAGACTGATGCATTTACACTCCCCAGTCATCCCTAAAAGTTCATCATCACGGAATCTCTCTGTACATCTTTGTCACAGAGGGAATTGCAATATCAGTTAAAGAAGGCACCATCTAGCATATGACGATGGTTGAAAAGAGTGTCCCGTACACCCCGTCTGGCTCTCCTCATTACGAAAAGAAGAGAGGAAGTCGGCCAAACCACACACAGTGGCTTCACCTTGCTAGGCTTGGCTTATTCCCGCGAAAGGCAACCAGGTTTCAAACTAGAGCGACAGAATGTTCCTACAAATAGCAGCTCTGAGTTCATCTGAGACGAGAGATTTCTCAAAAGGCCTAGGCAGCAGTAACAGCAGCTTCATTCCCCGACGCAAATGTCATGCACACTCATGATTTCCGCAGGCACCAGCCACGTGAAATTCAGCTTTCTTTGTTAGTTATGTAGACACAGAAATTAGTATAAAGAGGAGTTCAGCGTTATGCCGTTTCACTTGATTTACAGATAGCCTTCGAGCCTTATCGTCGCGTAGAGAAGTAAGAATACGTGCGTACAGTACATAAACATATTCAGCTATCTTCAAATGTACCCGTCGGGTAGACCGTTCGCTTGGTGCAAGTCTTTTGAGTTGACACCGCTTCGGCGACTTGCATGTCGATGAGGATGAGATGATGATTAAGACAACACAACACCCAGTTCCTAAGCGGAGAAAATCTCCGACCCAGCTGGGAGTCGAAACCGGGGCCCTTGGCATGAAATACCGTGGCGCTGACCACTCAGTTACCGGGGCGGACGCGGTATTTAATAATATAGCCCTAGCAGGGCTGCTGCGAACACGGCCGCAAAGTCTGTTATTTTAGTATTATATGTACAGGGTCTGTGTGTGACAGACCTGTACAAAGAAGGTGCAGACATATTTATGGAACATTCAAAAGAAAGATTAAGCTTTTCATGGACTATAAAGTAGCCTACTACTTGTGTAGGTTACAGCTGAGCGTGTCCAGAACAGTTTGCAAATCTCTCTCCACCGTCTGCTGTGGCCAAGAGGTAGTCACCTTACAAACGAAAATCTCTCCATTCAGAACCTGCGTCTGTAAAGTAGACAGAGAAAGAGAGAGAGACAGGCCGATGTTCGTCAGCGACAGCCAGCCAAATCACACTGAGTGGCTTAATCTCGCTGAATTTGTTCCCAGGAGAGGCGACTGCATTTCGTACTAGAGCGACAGAATGTTGCTACGTACAGCAGCGCTGACTTGTCCCTCAGCTTCCCTGTCTGCTGCACACATCGAGTGCTTAGACGGCTGATACGTTACCAGCAGTTCAACGTAACAGAAAAAACCTCTGCAGAAGCTACGATATTACTTTGCACATAGGCTACAGTGAATAGTAATTGAACGAAACAACACAATAATTTTAAATCAAAATTTGAGATAATTGTACTAGTTGAACAGACGCTTTTGAGATGTAGTACCGTAGAAGGACGTTGAAAATTATGTAAGGAAAGTGGGGACTTTTCGCAAAATCGGCACGGAAAGAAATATGTGGAAAACACTGAGACGAAGAAGAGACAGGCTGACAGGACAGGCGATAAGGCATCACTGAATAACTTCCGTGGTTCCATGGTAGTAGAGAGGGCTGTAGAGGATAAAAATGGTATGGGAACATAGAGATTGGAATACATCCGACAAATAACTAAAGACATTTGGTGTAGTATTACTCTGGGATGGAGAGGTTGGCACGGAAGTGTAAGTCGTGGCGGGTCACACAAACCAGTAGTAGGAATAATGATCCGAAACGGAAAAAAGAGAAAGATGTGGGGAGAGCGAGTGGCTGCAGTGCAGCAGCTAAGTACTCACCAGACTCCTGAAGCTCGATGACGTGGCTGTCCCTCCTGTACAGCGCCAGACACACGTAGCCGCTGCGGCTGCAAACAGAAAATTCTTCTTCAGAAACATTCTCAACATCTTGCGTTGGAAAACTTTAACCGAAAAGGATAGGTGAGACGCACAAAATGCTGCCAAATAACAATAGATATGTACCCCAGAGGAGTTGCGGACTCATTAATTTGCTACGTACTGTATTTACATTGTTCCAGCGTGGTCACATGTTTCCAGGCAGATAAAAGTGAATCGCATAACCGACACCAAATTCTCTGGCATAATGAGCATGTGGAAACCATTCCTGTCACAGGCAACTTATGTAACAAAGTAAAGTTATTCGATAGTTTGTAGTAACTAAGTATATCACGGATGTTGTTAAAAAAATTAGTAGTTTCTATTAGCGCATTTGTGATATTTCTAGCGAAATGTTAATATCATGTTTTCTGACCGTACAAAATTACGTGTATAATACTCTTGTTCGCAGTGTATTCTGAAGTGTTCCAGATTTTGTCAGACTCCTACTCATTGGATGTCAGGATACTTTGGCAGGTAGCACGTATAACGTTTCACGTTAGCTTTGTGATATGGACGAGTGAACGAGAAGAATCAAGAAACTATGTTTACACAACGACTCTCCAACATCGTGTTGAAAAAGAAGTATCTACAATTGTGACATTCATAGGGTAAATAAAGTGCCTCAACGTCACAAATACGCTTAACGTTTTACGTCTAGATATACATTTTTGGTCCGCAAACCCCCATACTGTGTGGTGGAGGGTATTTAGACTACCACTATCACTTCCCTCCCTTCCAGCCACCCGGTGTGGCCGCGCGGTTCTAGGCGCTACAAACTGGAACCGCGCGACCGCTACGGTCGCAGGTTCGAATCCTGCCTCGGGCATGGATGTGTGTGATGTCCTTAGGTTAGTTAGGTTTAACTAGTTCTAAGTTCTAGGGGACTGAAGACCTCAGAAGTTAAGCCCCATAGTGCTCAGAGCCATTTGAACCAATCTCCCTTCCACTTCGGGTAGCGATGGTTCGCTTGAGGAGGGATTGTCGGTAACCCTCTGTGTGAGGTTGTATCTCTCTAATATTACCATCACGAGTGTACGTAGGAGGAACAAATACATTTGTTGACTCTTCTAGGAACACAAGCTCTCGGAACTTTAACTGTAAACCACAACTTGAAGCAGAGCGCCGCTCTTGCAGCGATTGTCCTGAAGTTATTTGATCACCCCTACTAAATGAACCTGTAACGAAAAGCGCAGCTCTTCTTTGGATATTCTCTACTTCCTCTATCAGTGTTATCCGGTATAGATCTTACACAGACTAGAAATGTTCAAGTATTTGTCCGACAAGTGTTTTATTACTTCCTTTGTTGATGGACTGCGTTTCTTAAGGATTCTTAAAAATAAATCTGTCTGGCATCTGAATTACCCATGATTAATTCTAGTAATCGTCCCAATTCAAATCACTCCGAACACGTTCTCCTACATATTTTAAATGCCTCCAGTGATTCTTCTGCAGTCGCGCAGTCACACAGTAATGTGTCTTTCGGCCTATTTTTGGGCAGTACGTTACATTTGTTTATGCTGAGGATCAATGGTCAGTCCCCGCATCAAACGTCTATCCTCTTCAGGTCTTTCTGTATATCCTACCATTTTGCAGTGTTGCGACGTCTCTGTACACAACAACACAGTCCGCAAAAGTCCTCACGGAAATTCCGACGTTGTGTATTAGGTCATTTATATTTACTGTGAAAAGTAATTGCTCTTTAATACTCCCTTGGAACATCCCAGAAGCTACTTTTACATATGAAGACCTCTCCACTTGGGACGATGTGCTGTGCTACTTTTACATATGAAGACCTCTCCACTTGGGACGATGTGCTGTGCTATGTTTGCTAAAAACTGTTCAGTCGGCAGTTGGTCTGATATCACGAACGCTCGTATTTTGTTCGTCAGGCACTCTGTGTGGAAATGTATCGAACGCAACCAGAAGTCAAGGAAAATAGCAACCTTGGTGTCGGTATTTATTGCTTTCTGGGTCTCGTAGACGAATAGAGAGAGTTATATTTCACATGATTGTTGTTTCCGGAACGATGTTGTTTCCTACAGAAGATATTATTGATCTTCAGAAATATCATGTACATGATATTAAAACACGAGTAGTTATGCAATGAATATACGATTGCGAAACAGGATTAATCGACTGATAAAATGGGGGGGGGGGGCGGCATCAGGTTACACTTTTGGTTTCACCTTGAGGCTGAGGCTATTGGATGAGATATTCAGCGTCACCCATAAGAACTCCTCCCATCCCCCCTCCCCCTCCCCGTGCCTGGTACATTCAAGGTCCCTCCCCCTCTTCTCCTTGGACCAGTAAGAATCAACTTTATCCTCCCTCCTCCATTTACAACTAGAGGAAAGGTGTGAGATGCATCAATTGAAGTCTGTGGACTGTAGTGGAAAGATAGTCGTGAACCATCAACAGGGTAAAAACAACGTTAAGAATATGGAAAAATCTAGTCAAAGCAATTACACTACCATACTCGCTGAAAATACTAGAAGCTGCATGGGAGTATCGCAGTATGAATAAAGGTTACAGACTGATGCATGCAACTATATCTCGTGCCTTAGAAACCTCATTGCATGTATATAAGTTGACAAGGTGATCACGACATTACTTCAGGTTATGAGTCCTAAAACTAATGCACATATTGACAATACTGATAAAATCTTGTTAGGTAAATTATTGTATTGTATTGTATTTTAACCGGGGACCTAGAAACGACGGAGAGGCTCTGTCCCCGCCGCAGCCGCAGTGGTCCACAACCCCACGACGGCTACCGCAGTCCACTTCACCCCTTCGCCGCCCCACACCGAACCCAGTGTTATTGTGCGGTTCGGCCCCCAGTGGACCCCCAGGGAACGTCTCACACCAGACGAGTGTAACCCCTATGTTTGCGTGGTAGAGTAATGGCGGTGTACGCGTACGTGGAGAACTTGGTTGCGGAGCAATCGCCGACATAGTGTAGCTGAGGCGGAATGAGGGGAACCAGCCCTCATTCGCCGAGGCACATGGAAAACCGCCTAAATACCATCCACAGACTGGCCGGCTCACCGGACCTCGACCCAAGTCCGCCGGGCGGATTCGTGCTGGGGACCAGGTGCCCCTTCCCACTCCGGAAAGCCGTGCGTTAGACTGCTCGGCTAACCGGGCGGGCTAGGTAAATGATTGTTCTCTTGTTGACTCGGCTGCAACCAACATATCTAACGGTAAAGATAAATTAATATTCATTCGACAAATATATAATGCAGATATAAACCTTGTTTCTCCACCAATTACTGAGTCATGAGCTGCCACATGCATCAGTACGAATAAAAGCTTGAAATAGCAATAAAAAAACTATTGGTGGTGCCCACTTAATGCGTAGGTCGTATTTCTAAAATAATGGCTACATTTCTGTCCAGGGCAAAAAAGGAAGACAGACAACGTTCCATTGGCACATACCTAAAGTCAGAGTTCCATAATCGCAAACTAACGAAATTCTAGGTGCAGATCATTCTCAAAAGTCACTGCAGAAAATTTTTCAAAGTTGAGACTACGTCACCTAATCCAAAATATACAGAGGCCCCATGTTGAAAATATATTAAGTGTTGGTGATCAACAAACAAGACTATCACAAATCCCCAATACAACAAATTGCAACCACTTCGGCTGATGTGAAATCTTCTAAGTGTACACAGGATTAAAATGGTCCAGAAGGTTTACTATCAAAAAACGTGGAAATCACAAGTCGATGGCCAAATACTCAAAAATATTTCCCATACGCTTGCGAGGTGACTTACTGCTGCTGATACATCCTGTCTCTTCCAGCTCTCAACCCCAACTGACTACCCACGACAGACTACCAAAAAGTCAAAAAGTGCCTCCATGCGAAAATTGCCACTATTTGTAAACTTTCATTGACAAGGGCCAAACTCACACACTTCTGACTTCCAAAAACATACTTAAAACTGAAAATTTAATGCTATATCCACATATTATGTATCAATTTGGACGTTAATTTCCTCACTTTTCTAATGCTGGTCACAGACCTGTAACTCAAACGGATTGTTCACAAATAATGCTATTGTCCATGTAGAAGCTAGTTTTTGTCGTCATGCTATCAATAAAAATATAAAATTAAAATCAATTACACTCAAACATCAATGATAATATCTATTTATTACTGCTGCCGCTACATTCACTATTTCCTCTCTTATGTAAGAGAACAAATTTTAATGGCCAGAATGTACATAACATCCTGTAATTTAAAGTAAGTAAT
This sequence comes from Schistocerca serialis cubense, assembly GCF_023864345.2. Classification (NCBI taxonomy): domain Eukaryota; kingdom Metazoa; phylum Arthropoda; class Insecta; order Orthoptera; family Acrididae; genus Schistocerca; species Schistocerca serialis. Next base: position 665,795,580 of record NC_064641.1, on the reverse strand, counting down.
ATTATAAAAATCTCCCGTAACAGTTCGATAGCGCTAACTGAGACCTATCCATAGACGCTATTTAGTAAGAATCGCTTAAGGCATTATTGAGATATTAATTGTTAAGGGTCATTTTAAACATAAAATATTTCAGTTAAAAACTACACTTCTCAGCTACAGCACGTCTTCACTCACGCATTCATCTAAATTTTGTCTTTGTAGCTATGTTACTGGCTTCTGTGAACTTGTTGCGTTTAGTCTTTACTAGAATTGATCTCATTTGATGTTTACTCCATTCAGTTAAGTCGGCCTTGGTAGTTACTTTTCCAATTCGACATTAACAGCTGGATTCCTCCAACCTCGCAGCCTTAGCCATCGGCCAGATGACCTACACTCTACTTCTCTCACAGTCAGAGCTCTGCCGCTCGCCGCACCCTCAATGGGTGTCACTGCCTAGTGACGATACTGCAAAGCTAGCGTGGCCCGGCCTGGCACTCTACAGTTGTCAAACCTGCCCTTACTGCTATCACAATGCTCGCCGATTCGGCTGCTCAACATCACAACTGGACGAGCGAAAATAGCCATGTCTGTTTTTAAAAAAGACTCTTTTAACAATCTCCGTGATATACCGTCTAGAAAGATTCGTATGATGTCATTAATTTATATACTTCGTATTGTCAGAGTATCATACTATTTGGTGTAATTAATTATTACACTCTGTATTGTCAGAGTATCCCAAATCATAAATTTTGTTACTATTTACTAAGATTGAAGTTGTTTTTTTGAGTATAGCACTGTGGCATTTATTAACACTTAAAGTCTCTGCAAGACTATTTGTCGTTAAATAGTGTGTTTTGGGAATTGGTTAACACTGTATTTACACAAATCTTGAGTGTGGGTATTTGGAAAATCGGTAAACTTGCAACAAATTAACTCAAAATTGTAAAATAGCAATTTATTTACAGGGGAAGGTGTTAACTGTACTTACAAATTTTATTCTGCTTGGAAAGGGGGGGAGGGGCGTGGAGGTGGTGTTAGGGGGGGCTGCACTCTCCTGTCATAAATGACGATCCTTCCATTACAGTGCACAGATCACGAATGACATATCCCACCCATTTCCTCTAATTACAAAATGAGGAAGAGGGAGGGTGAGCTTGATTCTTATTGGTCCAGACGGAGGAGGGGGGAGGGTGACCTTGAATGCACCACTTGGAAGTGCGTCGGCAGGTCTTGGGAAGAGGAGAAGGGGCTGTAGTATGTAGGCAGGTTGCGTGTTCCACTGCGTGACCTTGAAATACAATTCGCCAAAATCATTCAGGTGTAACTGGACACTGGTAGTGCTGGTATCCCTCTATCAGACGGTGAAAGTGGATATGACGAGTTGGGGATCGTTTTCCCATTGCATAGCTTCTAACATATTTCAAAATTCTGCAGTAGCCTGGAGACAGAGATATAGGTCTATGGTTATGCGCGTATTTTCAGTGACCCCTCCTGAAAACCCATGTTTCTTTCCCACCATTAGGAATGTTTCGCTCCTCCAGCAACCTTTGATACATTTCTGCCAGAAGACGAGTGTGTTGTTTTTGGTACTCTACGTAGGATCTTATTCGTACCGTGTCATTACAGCCACCTATCAACTGTTGAGCGATTTGAGTTGTTTTTCTATTCCATGATCTCTTACTTCGATAGCGTTCATTTTGACATTTTTATGACTGTTGAAAAGAGGAACTGCAGTGCGTTCTTCCTCAGTGAAACAGTTTTGGTAAAAGACGTTTAGTATTTCGTCTTTCATTATGTTAATATGCGTTTCGATGCAATTACGATCACAGAGTTTCTGAACTGGCAGCTTCAATCCATTTTCTGGTTTAACACAAGACCAAAACCTCTTTAGTTTTTCTTTCAAGTCGTTAGGTAACACTTAACTTTCATTCCAAAAAATGGTAATTATGTTTGAGAACAAAACCTGTACCATAATTTTACAAACTATTGATGTCGGAGATTAGGCACTTAACTACGTTTTGTCTGAAGGCACTTCTTAAAAACAGAAATGGCATGTGATTATTTATTTTCACTCTGTGATACAACTGTTGCCGCAGCCTTCTTCCATAAACTTCTGTAAAAAGAGCAGAAAGTTCTGTTAGAAGGCGTGTACAGAGTCTTACTGCTGAACAATTTCAGTTGATTTTGTATTCCACAATGACTTGTCTCTATATCTGTCATTTCAGCATACACGCAGTGATAGGAAGAGCAACGACATTACAATCCTTTCCCATTAAACGAATTTATTCTCTCTGTCGCCTTACGTTTTGGTGGTTGTATGGTCAATGAACGACTGAATAGTTGATATAGAACACCATATTGACCAAAGCTTCTTTGAAATTTTAGCCGGAGTGGATGGCAGAATCTTTGTTTCGATTGCACTGAAAGCATCGCTAATACCTTTGTTTTGGTTTCATTCAGTTTCCATTAAGGAACCGTTTTCCTTTTTGCATAGAGCGAGTTATAGAGACTTTCCTGGATAAATTTCCTTTACTTGTCGCGTGTTTCTACACTCTTGTAAGAGGACATATTCATCAAGCATGAGGATTATTATTGGAAGATATCACGATAAAAACTACCAACGAAAGCAAAGACTAACTGAGACATTAAAAATAGGCACCTCAACAAGTGTTCTAACTACTCGACAGTTACGCTATAAGAGAAGTAGACTACTCCATTACTGAGACACATATTACGAACACGAAAAATGATCATTATCTTCGGCGTCTCTTTGAATACACTGAATGTGATACTACGAAAAGATTGATTCATCTCTGTGAAAGTCAAGTTTACTAGGCCATGGAATATACTAGGAAGATGAAATTACTGCAATGATTATTATAATGACAGAAAAAATATGTTACTGCCGGTGGGATATAAGGGTGTTGGTAACCATTCCATCATAACGCCCACTGCACTCGCATCTCACTGAAGAAAAAGGCATATTAGCTTTCAACTCATAGCATTTTATAGACAAGTAAACCTATTGTGCGACCTTTAAATTAGTCGTCTGATATGCATTCTATATACTGAATAAACTTGAACACTGTGGCATCGTATCTTGTTTTGTTTAAAACAGTTTATCGCCTACAGAACTTTATTCAGCGCCTGTACAAAAGGTTCTAGAAGTGCTCAGAGTCACAGAGAAAGCAAAGCGACTCGCCGTTTAATGTCACTCAAGGCACCCATCCCACTGCATGCGCTATATAAACCTCTCATTCCGTCTGCTCATGAGGCTCATGAAATCCAATGGAAACGTCTGTGAAAGAAGCAAAGAAGATACGCAAGAGAGTATCGAGTTCATTCTGCTTTGCTACAAGAAGGGACATTTTTGGCAAGTAAGTGTGGGTGTTTCTCTTCCAGCTTGGTAGCGTAAGTCATTACATAGCATCAATAAAATTTGCTAACTAATAATTCAACTAGCCACATGAACGATCTGATATGGCTAACCAAATTCAAGGACACACCCAAATTTCGCAGAATGTAAGGGGGAAGAGGTGCCAGAATAGTTCTACTACTCTTGAATCCCTTACTGCTGTGTCTGATGTGAACCAATCGGCGCATGTTCGGAGCTTTACAAGACTTTGACTCTGACCAGACGCAATAAGTGTCAGTGAGAGACGTTTCCATCAGAAGTTGGTCCCCTCTAGCCCTATTGCTATCTTGAAACAGGCAATGAATGCCTGCAGATGATGCCTCACAATCGGCAGCATGAAAAGTCTTTCAAGGTCAACTCATAGGCTACGCACAACCTGCTAATGGAATACATTCTCATAAATGTTCGTCTGTCAATAATTAGTTTGTCTGAAAGTAACAACTAACAGCCAGGAAAGGCTCCTTGAGGCAATTATTAATATAATAGGAACATTTATGTTTCCCATTTAATAATAAAATGTGGTAGAAATATATTAATTGTTTCAGAATTATAACTGCAATCTTTTTACCTGTGGTCCAGAACAGGATAAAGTATAATATTTTCCTGCATATAATCACTGTATTTGTAATTTATTGCAAATACCATAGTCAAGTGCATAGTTTATCATTAATAACTGTTCCTCATAAATCCACAGTTATTTGAATTAGCACAAATTGTAGCATAGGGTTTAGGTGGAGTGGGACTTGAGGTAGGGATTTTTCAGATGTGGGCTTATTTTACCAATAACATGTATTAAAAATGTAAGTACATTTCACAATGAATTACAAGAGGAGAATATTAAACAACAAAGACAACTCAAAATTATATTCTTCAACTCCAACTTTAATCAAATTGGGGAACCATAACATAACAAATAAATAAACACTCCCTACAAAAGATGATAAAACAAACCTAGTATAAGATGCAGTCGTAGTGACACATCAAGGGAGCACCAACAACAACAAGATTACATATCAAAGTATTTTGCACTGTTTGCAAATAGACGTAACACGTGAACATCATTGAACACAATAAAATAAACGTACAATATTACTGTCACTTCTGAATAAAAACAACAAATACAATCAGTTGAATCACACTTTCTGCCCTTAGACTACACAATCGGATGTCAACGCCATACCGGAGAACAAAGGAGTAATAACATCCACCCATACTTATACTAGCCAGTACCTCAACCAATTACTCTCTACTGCTAACACTACACTCAAAAGTGCTACAAAACCACCTGTGCTACAAGTCACGCAATTTTCCATACTTAAATGTATATACAATACTGACCATGCTGAACTCGTTTCGAGAAACGTCAACAAACACTAGCAGTGTGTAAGTAAACAGCCTAAAAACACACTAGACTGTGCTCACAAACTAGACGTGCATTATATGAACATAATGAACCGTCGCCCTCATAAAAACATTGTCGCTCTTCATTATATATTGTACTCGGCCCACCACATGTCAACTGACAGAGTAAAATACACTCCTAGTGCCCCGGATCCACTGTAGCAGCCAAAGCCACACATCTCGTATCGTGCAGGGGTTTCCGTCCTCTCTCGCCACGTAGGAAGGACACCGATCACACACATGATCTGCGGTGTCCACAGCCACTCGGCCGCGCCCGCGTCGACCGTTTATTATTCAAATAGCTCAGCACCATGGCGCACCAGCAACCAGCCGACGCTTTTGGCTGCTGGCCACCAACTCTCCCCGCATCGCTGCATCTTAACAGATTCAACTGCGTCCCTCTGGGACGCTTTAGGCCTGCAACGCCCATCCAAAATGAGTCGCAGTAGTGCCCAGATGTGCAAGTTCCCCATCCAGCCTGCCTGGCCCTAGGCGGCCAGAGTGGGCGAGCGGTTGTAGGCTCTACAGTTTGGAACCGCGCGACTGCTACGGTCACTGGTTCGAATCCTGCCTCGGGCAAGGATGTGTGTGATGTCCTTAGGTTAGTTAGGTTTAAGTAGTTCTAAGTTCTAGGGGACTGATGACCACAGTAGTTAAGTCCCATAGTGCTCAGAGCCATTTGAACCATTTTTTTGCCTGGCCCTATCTCCGCCGCAACTATTGAAGCACACGGAGACACAATACATGTGTACTGAATCACTGTGGTGCAGGCAGGCCAACTAGGGTTTCCGCAATGTATGCAAGTTTCATGGGACAAGCTCAGTCTGCTGTACGTTACACACACACACGCATGGTTCACATGGTTCTGAGCACTATGGGACTTAACTTCTGAGGTCATCAGTCCCCTAGAACTTAGAACTACTTAGCTAAGCTAAGGACATCACACACATCCATGCCCGAGGCAGGATTCGAACCTGCGACCGTAGCGGTCGCGCGGTTGCAGACTGTAGCGACTAGAACCACGCGGCCACCCCGGCCGGCTGTACGTTACAAAGATTGCGCTGCCAATCCATCGTGACCAGCCACGTATGCGTTTGCGTTGGTAGTTTCACTGGAGCTCACTTTTAGCAAAATGAAAAAACCAACTTCAAGGTAGATTGAAGAGAAATTAAGCATTAAGAAAGATATACTATTTACGAAACAGAGCTAAAACCCAGGAAGGGAAAAGTTTTCGTGTGTTTATGAAGTAGCTTCAAATAAATCGGTAGGTGTCTGGCAATGCAAATTAACGAACACTCATTCGGGACCTCGAGTATGTTACTGTATGTTTTTAAATGTAACCAGAAGTTTCCTCACTCCATAAATACAGGGATTGATCGTTGAGATGATACGGAAGGTCTAATGACCTTTTGTCCGGAAATGCATTGTTCCAATCTAGAAACCATTTATTCAATCAGACATTGTTAAAGAGATTGAGGTCTAATACGCACTGTACCATGCAGCCACAGTTGCAGTATGTGCTGAAAATGATTTCCATGTGTTTTAGCCCATGCATGTACGCGCCGTAGCATATTTTGTCTCACACATTCACAATGGCCAGGCTGCATCCGAACAATGTCGAAGGCAGCGTGAATATGCTGCCCCAGTGTCGCCACATCTGGAATGGGCTCTGCATACACGATACTTTTGAGATTTCGAAATAACTAGAAATCGTACGGGTTGAGATCCGGTGAACGAACAGGCCAAGCAATTGGACCCCTCGTCTAGTCCATCGAACAGGGAACAGAGGACCGAGACGCTCCCGGACGTTAACAGCAACGTGGGCTCGAGCACCATCATGTAGCAACCACATAACTCTTCGAATCAGACGGGGAGGAAAATTCACCGGTAAGAAACGCCGATAGTTCCGGCCTGTAGGGCGACGTGGAAGGAAGACTGGTCCCGAAATACGGTCCCATTTATCCCGGTTCACACTCTCCGGCGGCACCGATTCTGATGACTCGGTGCCACCATACCAAGGGATTCTGCATACTAACCCACAGATGACTGTTACGAAAGTTGAAGATACCACTCCACGTAAAGGTGGCCTCATCTGTAAATAGGATGGATGATACAAATCCCATAATCGTAGTTACCTGGTGAAAAAACCACGGACAAAACTGCTCGCGATGTGGAAAGTATGTTACTAGAAAGTCCTGCAGACGCTGTAAGTGATAAGGGTAGTAACAACTGTCGTGGAGAATGTTCCACACGGTCGTCTGACTTACCCTGAGCCGGAGGGCCATCTGCCTGGTTTACTGACACGGCGGTCGCCATCCACAATGTTAATCACCTTTTCCTCCGAACATTTCGGTTACGTCCTTCACGGTTTCCTGTTTGCTGAAACGCCCCTGTCTCAGACTAACGGCGAAACACTGTTGCAAACATTAATGCTGTGTTTGTTGTCGGCGGGGATAGGTCTCCAAATACAACCTTGTTGCCCGCCGCCCGTTGCCATTTGCCTTTCCGTAAGTAAACACCATGTCGGCAAGCTCTCGATTCGAATACGGAACCATTGTGTACAATGCCGTATCACAACCACTACAAGTTGAGCGAGCAATAGAAGTGAATCAGACCATCATTATCTATTTCTATGGCAGAAGAGGGCGCTAGGGCATGACGTATGAAGACCAGGTCTCTAGCATGGAAACATGCGATTCCGGACAAGATAATCAGACCTTTTCTTGCTCCGTCTCCTCTCATCAATCAGTACCTGGAGTTTGTACACGGTGGAAAACATCGCCCTGTATTTTAAAGAGAACAAAGATTTAGTGGAGGACAAGTATGTGGAAATTTTTTCTAAGGATTTGAGGCCATGTAGCAGTATACAGGCTGTCTAAATTTGCAACAAACATTGACTGAAATAGAAGTAACTGTCCGAATGGAGGTTAAAATCCTATTTCTGGTGGTATGCAATGTAGAGCAAAGAAAGCTTAGTATGAAAGAAAAACGACTTCTTTTAGAAAGGTACTTTTCAGATTAACAAAATATGAAAAACGTGTTTGATAAAATGCATTTGGGGAAGTTAGAAAAATGCTATTTTGTCCATTTAGAATGAATTCAGCCAACAGGGTTGCCGTAGTGGTAACACAAGTTCCCATCAGATCACCGAAGTTGTGCGCTGCCAGCTTTGGCTAGCATTTGGAAGTATCACAGTCTGGTCCTGCCGAATACAGTTGACAAGAAGGGTGAACTCAGCCCTTGTGAGACCAGTTCAGGAGCTACTTGACTGAGAAGTTGGGGCACAAATCACGAAAACTGACAACGGCCAGGAGAGCAGTGTGCTGACCACATGCCCCTCCGAATCCGCATCTGGTGACGCCTAAGGGCTGAGGATGACACGGCGGCTAATGGGTACCGTAGGGCCTGTTGGACAATGTTAGTTTTATAATTAATTCAGCGAATCCGCAGTACACGGGCTGCAAAAATTAATTTAAGTTGGTATAAGTGGGATCATAATTAGCTGAAACATACTAAAAGTGCAGAAAATGAACTTCCATAACTTACCTTAGTTGCCATTGCAGTATAATAGACATCTTCAGGTTCTTAGGTGCAATGGATTTCGACTTTCAGACATGGTTTCGCTTACTTAAGAAAATATAAACTGACGAAAAAGAAATCGCAAGACCAAAAAATAGTTAATGTAGAGTAATGAAATTTCTGGAATACATTTCACTAGGTAACATAGTAAAGTAATTAACATTGCAATATCACAAGTTCATGTAGGCGCGAGATAAGCCACTGCAATTGTGAAGTGCTGGTACATTAATAGACGGTGTAACAGCTAGGAAGTTGCAGTCATACAAACGTACATGCATTGTGTCGTACAATTTCCGCACATTAGTTTGTGGGATGGCTTTCCATGCATTTCCCACTTGGTCGGTCAGTACAGGCACGGTTAATGCTGTTTGTGGACGACGCTGGAGTTGCCGTCCGCTGATGTCTCATATGTGCTCGATTGCAGACAAAATCAAATGGCTCTGAGCACTATGGGACTTAACATCTGAGGTCATCAGTCCCCTAGAACTTAGAACTACTTAAACTTAAGTAACCGAAGGACATCACACATATCCATGCCCGAGGCAGGATTCGAACCTGCGAGCGTAGTGGTCGCGCGGTTCCAGACTGTAGCGTCTAGAACCGCTCGGCCACCCCGGCCGGCGATTGCAGACAGATCTGGTGATCGAGCATGCCAAGGCAACATGTCGACAGCCTGTATACCATGTTTGGCTACAACAGCGGTATGTGGGCGAGTGTTATCCTGTTGAAAAGCGCCCCCTGCAACGTTGTTCATGAATGGCAGCACAAAAGGCTGAAACACCAGACTGACATACAGTTTTGTAGTTAGTGCGCGTGGGGTAACGAGAAGAGTGTTCCCGCCGTCATACGAAAACGCACTCCGAGCCATAATTCCAGTTGTAGGAATGTGTCCTGCTCACAGGTTAGTTGTAGGCCTTCAACTGGCCTCCTTCTAACCAACATATGGACATCTCTGGCATCATGGTACAACCAGCTTCATCAGAAAACACAACAGACCTCTACACTGCCTTCTAATGAACTCTCACTTCACGCCACTGAAGCCGCAAATGGAGGTTGTTTGGAGCCCGTGGAATGCACGCTGCAGAGCATCTGGCCCGGAGCTGTCTTTGAAGTAACAGATTTATAACTTTTTAGTCACCTTGGTGCCAACTGCTGCTCAGATTGCTGCTGCAAATGCAGTGCTAAGCGCCAGTGGAATACGCCTAACAGGATGGTCGTCCCTCTCGGTAGTGCCACGTGGCTATCCAGAGCCCAGTCTCCTTGCCACCGAACAATTCCGTGTCCACCGCTGCCAAGCCTATCTGCAATATGGCAGATTCTCGTAGCCCAATTACACGACCTCGTTCAAACTCAGTGAGGTGAATGCCTTAAGGGCATTCTTGACTAACGTCAACTCGCCATGTCCAGTCTCAAAGGTAACTGGCGTTCACGAAGGTTAGAGCGTGTATTTAAAGCTAACCTGATCTGCATCGTCGTAGGAGCGCTACTAGCGCCATTCTTACGCGACTGGCGCGTAATTTGAACAGGTATCATCTGCCAGATGTAGAAACACACCTAGCAACTTTCGTTTACGTCACACGACTCCTTCTTAGTGTGGCGATTTTTTTCTGCCAGTGTATATTATATGTGACTATATATGGGACTATGAGTAGTATATGCAGTTAGGAGTGGCGAGTGAGTGAACTGTGTCTGGTCATATGCTACCAAGGTTAGGCATATGGACGCATGTTTACTAATTTCCATTACTTCAAGAAAGTTCATCTCTCTTTCTTTACGGATGTGAAGCAATAGTTCATGTTGCACCTTGTAACTATCGCTTCTTTAAGCAGATGGTGTGCAGAGGAAGGGTCTACTTTTCTGAGTTTCCTACTTCTTTGCTGTTCTTACAAGTGGGTGTACATTCCCCTGCCAGACTGGCCTATATCCAATTTGCCACCATTACAAGCAAATTTATATGTTCCATTCTTTTCCAAAGTTGGACTGCTGTCTTTATCATTGGGGAAAAATGTCCAACAGTGTTGTGCACATAAAATAATTTTTTAAGTTCCTGGATTTAAGTTTTTTGGCTGCATCCAGTGAGACTTTTTCTAAATATAGAATTGTGCTCCATTTATTACGTTCTTGAGGGGATGGACAGAGAATAGGGTAAAGCAGAGAGTACACTTGTTCCCACTTTTTCTGCATTATGGAGTCCACAAAGCTAAGAGGGTAGCCATTGTTTAATGCTCTTTGTTTTGATGGATATGTATCATTGAAAGAAAGGCAGTATGTTTAAGTGTCACTGGATGTTGAGAATTGGCAGGTATTATATTACCTGTGGTTGTAGGTTTCCTATAAATCTTGGAAGTACGAATATAGTCACTGATGTACATGTATAGACCTAAATATTTTTTGCAGTTACCCCCAAACTCCATTTTGAATTTTATATTGTTGTGTTTTGAGGAAATTTTGAAGTTGTCTGATAGTGCCTATACATAAGAACAACACATCATCAAAATACCTAAACCAGTACCCAACCTTGGAAAAGAGTAATTTTCCTAAACATCTGACAATAGTCGATCATTTGGGCCAGAAGAGAGTATCCAAATAATAGGTGAACAGGTATTATTATACAAGTTGCATTATGAAATATTTTTCTTCGTGTGTACATACGGTACGTGAGAAATGCCACACATACACTATTTACAAAAAAGTATTCACCTACGCATTGCACAGTTTCAATAGACAGTGCAACTTCGAAAACGTCCCATACTTAATACAGCTGTCCATGTGTAACAGCCATGTCATGTAAACATCAAACGCACTTGCATCACATCTATTGTCTCATCTTCAACTAAATTGTCCAAAGACAGAGGCTGTAAGCATTCCAACGATATACGAATGTCGATATACTCAGAATACCAACGTGTCAAAAATGTCATAATGTTATGAAATTAACATGTTCCTTGCATGAAGTAGGCGTAACATTGCTTTCTTCTTCATTAGTTACTATTGATTTTGCAATTACAAACAAATTGAAACCATACAAGCCTGAATGCATGCCAACGATAAAAACAACACACACACAAATGTAGTGGAATATATAAAAAGATAATGTGTAGAGATACATGATTTACTGCAAAGATACTTTGATCTCACCGTTAACTAACAATGTATTCAATTAATTTGAACGATAATCTCCAGTGGAAAACAAACAATAATATGTTACAGTTCACTTGGTTCAATAGTAATACGGCCTATATCATTATAGTTTCACGTGTTTTCACGTATCATACATTATAATGACGTAGTGGAGCCAATGAAATGGAATTACTGGATAACAAAGTATGGAAACACATTGTGTAAATATCTATATTCCTAAAAAGTTAAAAGAAAGTGAGTGCATATGTAATTTACTAAAGCCAGTACCTTAAAGTTATGGGTTAACTGATCAATCAAAGTTCATAAAACACAATCTGCAGCCAAATACCATAAACCATTCATCATATATTTTTTCCCAAATTTGAATTACGTTGATGCACTTACCAGCCTGTAATGATATGGCATTGCATTCAGCACAGTGTATGGGCACTCGCTTTAACTATTCTGGAATGGAGTTACATGGTATGATTAAATTATTTGGTGCGTTCGTTACCCTGTGCCTCTGAGTGGGACTGTAGACCATCTCCGTATTTTATATTGTTTCAAAAAATAAATTTCACGAAAAATGATGCGATGAATGTTTTGATGGTATTTGGATTAATACACTGGCATGCAGTGTTATTAAATACTTGGTGCATCTGTTAGTATGAACTTGTATGGTATTAGCTTCAGTAGTTCACAGATGCAGTCACTTTCGCTTTTTAGGAATGCGAATGGCTACACAATATTTTTGGATACCTTGATAAATTTTTCAGCCTCTATTTGCATTTCATTAACTTCAGTACATCGACATAATATTTGGCGTATTAAACTATGATGATATAGATCATATTAGGACTGTATCTAATAAACTGTGAAATATTCATCGTTTGTTCGCCAATGGAGATTAGTGCTCAACTTAATTGAGTACATCGTTCATTGACTATAAGCTTAAAGTGGGTTTCCAGTTAGTCGTGCAGTTTTACACATGGTTTTTTTATAGTTTGACTAAATTTGTGTGTCTTTTTTATTATTGGTATGCATCCACTCTTCTATGGTTTAATTTTATTGATGGTATTATAATAATTTAAATTGCATACTTAATATTAAATAATGAAGAAATAAGTAATGTAAAGACTACTTAATGCAATGACCAGTTCAACTACAGAGTGTAATGACGTCTTTGACATGTTGGTAGGCTGAATACATCTATAGTCACACATCTTTGGAATGTATAGAGCCTCTATCAAATCTCATTGGACAATTTACTTCGAGGTGAGGGAACAGAGCTGATGCAAGTGTACTTTATGTTTACATGTCATGACTGTTACACATAGGCAGCTGTATTATGTATGGAACATTTTAAGATTTTCATTGGTTACTGCAATTGTGCAATGCACATCTGAATACCTTTTTGTTAGTATTATGTATGTATCACTCTGCATGTAATGTATGTACACATGAAGAACAAAGTTTTACGATGGCCCTTGTACAAAAATTGTATACATTTGTTATTTGCTTATTCTCTTTTGGCACACGTGTCGCGAGGATAGCCGCTTTCATTACCGAAAGCGATCGACAAAGTAGTACAGCTGTGTAACGTACAATACAAATTTAACCTTCAGAAAAGCTCCCCGCCGCCTCCTACGGATAATGTAATTAATTATTGTAGCATTTAAAACCGATTGTCATAAACATATTGTGACAGTGGTGTCTAGTCCCTGTCGAATAGAATTTTGTCTAAGCCACTGTTATTACATCGTGTTACATGGCTGTGAATGGAGCACCTCTCCTGGTAGATGGACATTCCGCATTGATACTTCATTCACGTTGTGACCACGGGTAAGTCCAAACACAACTGCTCCTCCTTGTCATTCTGCCACGACTGCATGTCGACCCATTTTGATGTGCACTGATTCCATGCAACCGATGCTCAGAACACCTCACAGTCTTGAAGTACGTTAGCGGTGTAGGGTCACAAGACTGTCTTGAACTATCTATAGTGCCCCAAAGCGACCAACGTGCTAATTTAAAGGTTCGATTAATATTTTTCCTCTGAGCTTATCGTATTCTTTACTTTTTTTAGACATCAGTTACGGACCACAGTTACGGAAAATCTTTTTAATCGCGATCGATTTCGGCCTGCTTCAAAACACACGGCATTTTGATAGAAAACATTTTTTTCCCATGGGAACACTACGTTATCTGCCATTTTTGGTTGCGAGTTCTTCTTATCAAATGGTAACACATTGTATTTGTGCAGATTATATGACATCATCATGATTCTGAGAATATTTTTAGTGGCATGATGTTACTCTCGTTAGTAGCTTATCGATGTACGACACTGGTATTTTGCCCCGTATTTCTGCAAGGATTATGTATGGTCCGTAATGGTAATAGATACTTACTCTAGTCAGTATTTTTCACTAATGGTTATTTCCCATCGCTCTCATATACGACAAGGTTAAAGGATGTTGCAACCTGGTAGTCAAGGAAGGCAGGATTCGGTTACGATTGTGGACAGGGCAGTAATCAGTTACTATTGGTTGCCTTTTGCAATTACACATATATATTTTAAAACGTTAATTCCAGACTCAGCAATAAATCTAGGTATTACACGTTATTAATGAAGAAATAAACAACTGTGTAATTAATAGTGCTTTCAATGTATTACGATTTACCAAATGAGCATAAAATACAGACACAGCAAATAATGTTTTAAAAACAAACCAATGTGATCCCATTTAGAATTTTAAGGCAAGTAACCACGGTCACGGCTGGAGGCCTTTAACGCCAAGAACGGCAATTATTATAAATTTAACAAACATACTCTAAAACAGCAATGCAACAGCAAAGACAGGCAACTGATCACCAGACGGGTGAGACAAAATGTTGATAAATTTGGTAGCACAATCATTTAAACCTGCTGTAAAGCCAAGAATGGCAATTATATAAAATAATTTTGAAACATTCAATAAAACAGCAAATACAAAAACAAAACACAAGGACCAGTCACAGACGGTGCACCAGGAATCGACCTCTGAGTAAGTCCGGCAAATAACACTTTCACGAGCGATGAGATAGGCAGCCAAGAGTTGCATTCACCTCACAAGTCGGTAACTCAGACTAGTGGCAGTCCAACGAATGACTAACGATAATCTTTCTGAGGCTACCTGACGTCCAATAAACCAAATGCAAAGATGTAAAAATATGTCAAAGCCTGAATCGGCGGTCTGGACTCAACCCGCAAAATACTGTGCTTAGAGCACCTGGAACCAGAAAGGAATCCCTACCACCAGAGTAGAAGAATCGCCAACCATCCTACAATTCAGAAAGCTGTCAAAACTAGACACCTCACCGGACAGCAGCAGCAAGGTGCCGTTACATACACTAACCCCCGGGGCAGGTAACTGGGGCGTTAGCGGACACGAGGCAGAAAAATACCGCTATTTGAACTTAACAAATAGTAACAAACTGAACACAATAAATGATAATTAGAAGTCCAGGTAAACTAATCAAATCATCCTCCCCCAAGCACTCCACTCGCTGCTCTTTGCCTCGGCAACACTAAGAGCAGCAACAGGAACCCAAGTCACTGGAGAATCGCAAGATCTTGCAATGATGGAGGTTTCTCCTCTTGAATCCAAATTCACACAAAGCGTGCATGATCCGGTTTACGCCGATATCATGCACCCTTGTGACCACAGGCCTTCGATCTGGCAGTACATGTTCGCCGCCAGCGGTCCTGGTGTGTTCTACCGCTGCGCAGACCTGGCTCCTCCTGAGTCCCCAACTGAACTGCCCACTGACACGACCCGGAAGAATAACGACGTCTCCCCAAAGATAGGGCCACAGTTACTACATACCGGTAACCGCCGCTGCTGCCACTAGCGGACGGCAACGCTTGCGAAACCAAGTGGTGCCAGTCAACACGAGAAGAAGACAAACAACCGCAACCATGGCAGCTAAATGGCGTCCAACAGAGAACGGATACCTACAAACAGCACCAACTCGAGCCACAGAATGGCTCAGATGTTTGTATGATTCATTTTTATAGTTTGGCATGAGTAGGTTGAGGTTTCTATCCACTTTATTTAACAGTATTTTTCTGAAATGTTTCATTATTTTTTGTTAGCTTGTAATACTTACGTACATTGTGATTCTTTGCATTAATGAGACTAATAATCTGCTCTTGTTATTGGCTGAAGACACGTTATTTACGTCTTTACCTAGAAGTTATCAGCCACTTTTGTTTCATCAAACGATAATACATTGTATGTTACATGTTTTTTGACATTAAAATGATATTCAGAACATAGTTAATGTTATATATTGTGTCCTTGACAATAGCTTATGTGTGTAAGGGAACTAGGTTTTCTCTCTGTGTTGGTGCCAGGATTATGGCTTGTGTTATTACAGGATACTTATGCATGCTAGTTGTTTTTATGTATTTTTCACTGATGGTTATTGCTCACCACTCCCATATGTGGCAAGATCGAATGTGTCTGAATTTATGCAGTTTGACACATGTATGTTAAGCTTACTATCCACTTTATTTATGATTACTTTTTAAAAGTAGGCTCCTCAGTTGTTTCATTACCTTTTATTAGCACATAATACTTGTAGATATTGTGTTGCTTTGTGTTGATAAGAGCCACAACTGTCTCTTGTTATTGGTTGAATACACATTATTTATACTTCTGGCTGCAAGTTATCTATGATTTGTGTATCTTAGCTCTTTTTAGCAAATAATAAGACATTGTGCTTTATGCGTTAAATGACATTATCATGCCACTAAAATATTGTTAGTTTGTTATGGTGACTGTGAGGGTTGTTTTACCATACTGAACAAGAAACATTAGTTTTCAAACTTCCTTCAGGAAACATTAATTTTGTTATAGTTAGATTTTTTTTATTTGACCAGCTGTGCTAGCTTCACGTTTTATTTGCAACTATATGAAAAACTGTATTCATTTGATAAGTCTATTGCCCTATGGCACTGCTTATATCGATTCTGTCAATTACTTTCCTTCATCTTTGTGGCTGTGAGTGCCTTTGTCACCCATCTCTGTGATCAGAGATATTTACTTCTGGACTGCACACGCCCAGTTACTCTGTAGCTACTGAATAGGTCTCACATTCATATTTATGAATTTTCACTTCACTGGATATGCATAATTCTAATTAATATAGCAGTTGATGTGCATAATTCTAATTAATATAGCAGTTGATGTGTTTCCATGTATAATACAGCTCGGTGCCGTGCATTTTTCAAAATCTTATTATTTCTGATCATAGATAATGCATGCGTCAAATGTGTCACGATTGAAAAATATTTTCTGTAATTGAATCTAAAATAAATAAAGAGAGGTTTACGAATTACCACCATATAAGCGAAAAAACGAAGTGAGCCTTTATCAGATGAATTGTCATCAGAACTGGAAAATTATGGTGGTTTACGGTACTGCTTGCCGTCCACAGCGTCTTTCTCGACATCAGTTTCCTCCCTCGCACAGTTTAGCAACATTTCAGGATTACTCGTCGTATGTATGCTCACAGATTCATTACTGCGAATTTCCTTGAGGACGGTGGCGGCACAGTTAAGCGGGGCCTCAGCCACTGAGGACGCTTATGACGCGCTGAATGACGTCAATAATGCACACAGTAGTTAATACGGCTGGCTGCATCCAGATTCGGTTGCAGGAGCGACGCGGGTAGGCAGTATATCTCCGGCGCAGTGAACATGAATTTTAATGGCTGTTACCTCCGCCGGCAGGGCGCGGATGCCGTGCTTAGCCCACTCGTTGCAACTCCACTTCAGATAATGGTCTTGCGAGCAGGTCCAGGTCACTGCATCTCAGAATGCATCGAGACGAGCTCAATTATGCCTGCCGCTCTGGAACGACAGCCGGCGCAGACGATCTAATTGATGATGTTACTTCCTGGAGTGCTTCAGGTTTTGCTACGGAGGGATCCATCTAATAAATGGAACAGATATTCCAAGCTGCAGTTATCAAAAAGAAAAGTTATCTTTGGAAAACAGAAAAGGGGTGCTGGCAGAAGAATGTTGTGACTCGTGCCAGTTTACCCGAATAAATTTTCATTCTGCAGCGGAGTGTACACTGATATGAAACTTCCTGGCAGATTAAAACTGTGTGCTGGACCGAGACTCGAACTCGGTACCTTTGCCTTTCACGGGCAAGTGCTCTATCGAGTGATATACCCAAGAACGACTCACGTTCTTACAGCTTTGGAAGATTGGAGACAAGGTTAGTAAAGCTGTGAGGACAGGCTGTGCGGCGTGCTTGGTAGCTCAGTCGGATCTGAATGTATGCAGCGAAGAATAACGCAACTACCTACTGAGGAAGTGGTACTTCCGTCGTCGTCGTCTACGACACTTACGACTACATATGCGACGGCACTTACGTCGCCACCGGTCACCCGACGGCTCTCGGAATCAAGTGAACAGCTGAAGGACAGTGTTCCGACCCTTCCTACACCGATTGTGACTTCAGTCACGTCCTCCGTTCCAGGGTCGTTGCACCGGCTGCATCCGTGGCCTGTATTGTTGTCAAATGTGACTCCTTGGTTGTCTTCCTGATTGTCCCGATGGCGGCCTCTCTCCCTGACCAGCGCGACTCCCTCCCGTCCTCGGGCACGGAAGGACACTTACATAAACAACGCTATCCCAAACGGCGCAAACGGACGCGCCGTAGGACGTCGGAACGGGACTGTCCAAATGATGCACTACCCATTGAGGAAAACCAACACTTCACCTTCTGAGACCATGAGTGACGGCGACGTCAGTGCGTCTGTGGAACGGCGGCCCTCAGTGGCTCTCATATCTACGGATCAGAATGTGCCTACTTATGAAGCCTCAACTGAAGAAGTAACGATACCAGTCGATCTGGCGGTGTCCGCAGGCGTATAGTTACCACGACGAAGAAATCGCCGCTGGCGTGGAGTGAGGATTGTGAAGAAACAGCAAAATCCTTAAAGGAGTCCCAGCCATTAGGGGAGGCGACCTGCTGATGTCAGCTTTTGCGCAGTGAGACGGCACTGGTAGCGCCTGCCGCCGGGTGGCACCTCATATTTACATCAGCGTCCTTCTTCTCCCCTTCTCGGGCGCAGCTCCACACGTACCCTATCGTTACACTGAATGTCAACGGCATCCCCGCGCCTGACTAGTTTCATCACCTGAAAGAAATGATGAGATGCATTCCGCAGCGTTACCACGATAGGAGGATATTACTTCTATGCCCCTCAAGGCAATCACTTTCGCCATGGTGAAGTTGTATGTACGCGAAGGCATCCTAATTGACGACATCATGTACCTTACATTTGCCAAGGTTATAGCGTGTCATTAATGTCTATGTAGCTTCTGACACCCGGCTTCTACGTGAAAGTGCACCATGTAATGAAGAGGAGATTGACCCACTGCTTTAGGTCGACATGAACATCTCCTTGGAAAGGACTTTAACTGAGTACTCTGTCGGAAAGAACAATGCCCGAATTGTAGAACGTGCCAAGACCAGTGTTCGCGATCTAGCCCTGCTTGATACCTGGAAGGTACAATGCGCAGACGACTCAGGATTCATGTTTCACACGAGCCATTCGGAAGGTCGGTTAAATGGTTCAAATGGCACTGAGCACTATGGGACTTAACTTCTGAGGTCATCAGTCCCCTAGAACTTAGAACTACTTAAACCTAACTAACCTAAGGACATCACACACATCCATGCCCGAGGCAGGATTCGAACCTGCGACCGTAGCGGTCACGCGGTTCCAGACTGTAGCGCCTAGAAACGTACGGTCACTCCGGCCGGCAAGGTCGGTTAGACTGCATTTATGTCTCCTGTGGTCTGGTCGATATGGCGCTCAATGTAGAGCTCCATTCGTGTCCACTGACCACTGCGCCTATATGTGTACCCTGTTTCTTGCCAGCCAGGAGGTTTGGAGGAGTCGAGAACCATGGAAACTCAACACAGCATCTGCAGGATCCTGATTGTTGCCAATGTATCAGTGAGACATCGACGACATGCAGACGACGTCTGCGATCCTAAACATCAATGGTGAACCGGTGGCTAGAATGTTCAAAATCGATGCTGCGTCGTACATTCATCGTTTTAGAGCAGGGAGGTTGCCGCTTGGGACCTTGGGAGCCCCCTTCTCTGGAAGTGCAAACTGAACGCAGGAAGTTTAAAGTGAAGCTACTAGCGATTACTCGCCGGAAAATACAGGAGGCTGCGGTGCGCGCCCGCGAACCACATGTGGTGTGGTGAGAGAATCCCTCCATACTTACTCCTGGAAATGGAAAAAAGAACACATTGACACCGGTGTGTCAGACCCACCATACTTGCTCCGGACACTGCGAGAGGGCTGTACAAGCAATGATCACACGCACGGCCCAGCGGACTCACCAGGAACCGCGGTGTTGGCCGTCGAATGGCGCTAGCTGCGCAGCATTTGTGCACCGCCGCCGTCAGTGTCAGCCAGTTTGCCGTGGCATACGGAGCTCCATCGCAGTCTTTAACACTGGTAGCATGCCGCGACAGCGTGGACGTGAACCGTATGTGCAGTTGACGGACTTTGAGCGAGGGCGTATAGTGGGCATGCGGGAGGCCGGGTGGACGTACCGCCGAATTGCTCAACACGTGGGGCGTGAGGTCTCCACAGTACATCGATGTTGTCGCCAGTGGTCGGCGGAAGGTGCACGTGCCCGTCGACCTGGGACCGGACCGCAGCGACGCACGGATGCACGCCAAGACCGTAGGATCCTACACAGTGCCGTAGGGGACCGCACCGCCACTTCCCAACAAATTAGGGACACTGTTGCTCCTGGGGTATCGGCGAGGACCATTCGCAACCGTCTCCATGAAGCTGGGCTACGGTCCCGCACACCGTTAGGCCGTCTTCCGCTCACGCCCCAACATCGTGCAGCCCGCCTCCAGTGGTGTCGCAACAGGCGTGAATGGAGGGACGAATGGAGACGTGTCGTCTTCAGCGATGAGAGTCGCTTCTGCCTTGGTGCCAATGATGGTCGTATGCGTGTTTGGCGCCGTGCAGGTGAGCGCCACAATCAGGACTGCATACGACCGAGGCACACAGGCCCAACACCCGGCATCATGGTGTGGGGAGCGATCTCCTACACTGGCCGTACGCCACTGGTGATCGTCGAGGGGACACTGAATAGTGCACGGTACATCCAAACCGTCATCGAACCCATCGTTCTACCATTCCTAGACCGGCAAGGGAACTTGCTGTTCCAACAGGACAATGCACGTCCGCATGTATCCCGTGCCACCCAACGTGCTCTAGAAGGTGTAAGTCAACTACCCTGGCCAGCAAGATCTCCGGATCTGTCCCCCATTGAGCATGTTTGGGACTGGATGAAGCGTCGTCTCACGCGGTCTGCACGTCCAGCACGAACGCTGGTCCAACTGAGGCGCCAGGTGGAAATGGCATGGCAAGCCGTTCCACAGGACTACATCCAGCATGTCTACGATCGTCTCCATGGGAGAATAGCAGCCTGCATTGCTGCGAAAGGGTGATATACACTGTACTAGTGCTGACATTGTGCATGCTCTGTTGCCTGTGTCTATGTGCCTGTGGTTCTGTCAGTGTGATCATGTGATGTATCTGACCCCAGGAATGTGTCAATAAAGTTTCCCCTTCCTGGGACAATGAATTCACGGTGTTCTTATTTCAATTTCCAGGAGTGTATATTGTGCACGATCGCAAACACCGTAGACTAAACTTAGTCCCCGAAATCGTCGATCACAGTGCGCAGCGAGTCACCTGCCAAATGGACATAGTCGACAGCTTCGTCGAACATTATCGCCGAGTCTGCCGTATCGGCGATGAGGCCTTTCTGGACTTTGATCCTATTAACTTGAACTTCCCACGTTTGAGGAGGGGGTTACACTATGTGGTCAAAAGTACCCGGACACCCCCAAATATATTAGGTGCACTGTGCTGCCACATACTGCCTGGTACTTCATATCAGTGACCTCAATAGGCATTAGACATCGTGTGAGACCAGAATGGGGCGCTCCGCGAAACTCACGGACTTCAAACATGGTTAGGTGATTGTGTGTCACTTGCGTCATACGTCCGTAGGCGAGATTTATACACTTCTAAACATCCATAGA
Organism: Schistocerca serialis cubense; assembly: GCF_023864345.2. NCBI lineage: Eukaryota > Metazoa > Arthropoda > Insecta > Orthoptera > Acrididae > Schistocerca > Schistocerca serialis. The sequence goes on along the minus strand of NC_064641.1, from coordinate 665,773,935 downwards.
TCCAGAGTTTCCGATGTGATAGTGAAGTGGAAATGTGAAGGAACACTTACAGAACAAAAGCGTACAGGCCGACCTCGTGTGTCCACTGACAGAGTCCGACGACAGTTGAAGAGGGTCGTAATGTGTAATAGGCACACATCTATCCAGACCATCACACGTAAATTCCAAATGGCATCGGGATGCGCTGCAAATGCAATGACGGTTAGGTGGGAGGTGAGAAAACTTGGATTTTATGGTCGAGCGGCTGCTCATAAGCCACACATCATACCGGTAAATGCCAAACGACGCCTCGCTTGGTGTAAGAAGCGTAAACATTGGACGATTGAACTCTGGAGAAACGTTGTGTGGGGTGACGAATCACGGTACAGAATGTGGCGATCCGACGGCAGGGTGTGGGTATGGCGAATGGCCGGTGAACGTCATCTGCCAGCGTGTGTAGTGCCAACAGTAAAATTCGGTGGCGATGGTGTTATGGTATGATCGTGTTTTACATGGGGGTGACTTGCACCCCTTGATGTTTTGCGTGGCACTATTACAGCACAGGCCTACATTGATGTTTGAAGCAACATCTTGCTTCCCACTGTTGAAGAGCAATTCGGCGATGGCGACTGCATCTTTCAACACGATCTAGCACCTGTTCATAATGCACGGCCTGTGTCGGAATGGTTACACGACAATAACATTTCTGTAATGGACGTTTTAGCCACAGCAGACGCTGCAGACTCTGAACCAAGCATGCGTCACCATCATCCCTCAAGGATGGACGGATGCCATTATAGAATGGACTGTCCTGCACAGAGCCCTCACCTGAATCCTGCAGAAGATCTTTGCGTTGTTTTGGAATGCCGACTTCGTGCCAGGCCTCACCTAACGACATCGATACCTCTCCTCAGTCAGGAATGGGCTGTCATCCCCCAAGAAACCTTCCAGCACCCGACTGAACGTATCCTTGCGGAAGTGGAATCTGCTATCAAGGCTAAGGCTGGGCCAACACCACACTGAATTCCAGCATTACCGATGAGGACGCCACGAACTTTTAAGTCATTTTCAGCCAGGTGTTCGCATACTTTTGATCACATAATGTAAATTGATGGAAACTTTCACGTCCGAGGACGTCGCTACCGCTATCTTCGGGAGTGCGGTGTGCACGTCGCCAGGCATCAATGGACTCTCTACGGATTTTATCCCACGTTTTATTGTGGTCTACATGATGGATGGAGATGTATAAAGAACTGATCCGATCTGCCGCTGCGATTCGCCAAGCTTTTGTCGAGTGCATTATTGTTTCCGTTCATAAACCAACACCGGAAGTAAGACGGCCCACTACCGACCTATCACCTTATTTATTACTGATAACAAGATTTTGGCGGGGATATTGGCGACGCGCTGCTGACTCTTCTTATCACGTGTCCTCCCCACCGACCAAATTACGCCCAGTGGCATGATCAACGTCCTGACATCCACTGGAGAGACTTGTGACGTCACGGCGCTGGCAGAGGGGTGGAGGCTTCGTGCGGCGACTCTTCAGCAGCGCGCGTTCGTTGTTCCGCGTGTGGAGGGTCCGATTCCGATCCAATGGTCGGTCCGGCAAGCTGCTCCTATCCATGTACCTTTGTACAGTGCAGTTGCCGACACTCACAGGTCTCCTGATGGCGCGGTTGTCTGGACTGCCGTTACCATTACACCTTATGATGTCACGCATACGCAGACGACCTCTTGCTGCTGGTGCGTTGTAGGTAAGTCGTGGCACAGATCCTCGATACCATCACGGCTCATAAGAGGGCGGCTGGAAATGAGATGAATGTGCGCAAATACACGGTGTTGTTTACTGGTCGTGGGCTGCCCATGGAAGGTCTGACGCCCCCACCATGTGTCCAACGTCTCTTCTAGCTTCGGATTACCCTCACATTGTCAACCCGCTGTACAGCGGCGGTCAACTTTCGTCACGTTTTGAGGATTGCCCGTATGATGATCAGTGGCAACTCCCTACGCAGCTCGACCCTTTGCAGTGTGCTGCCAACCTGAATGCCTATGACATCCAGAATGGCTTATGTTGCGCAGGTTTTGCCAATGCCGATTATGATAGGACGTTATGTTTAAGGGGCATTCATTTTCTGACGGCCAGGTCAGGACGGGCTTGGTCTTACGAACGTATGCTATCGTTCGGCGGCACTTTAGGTGACCACGTTGTACAAACCATGGTGTGGTGTCGAGGCCTCCATTACGCACCATTTACTTGCCGTCCTTGCGCCATTGTCCCTCTCCCAACCGGTACTGATCGGTAGCATCATGCTCGGTTTGCATACATCGCGACCTTCGTTGTGGAATTTAGTTATGCTAGCGCCGAACTCCTACGAACGCGCCGGCCGCGGGCAAAAGATTTATACTTTTTCTTCCTTCGCAGAGTCGTCTGTGAAGTCGTAGAACTCAAGTTTCCAATGTTGCCGTGGACTGTAATTTGGCGGCACATTCATCGCAGTTTCCTTTCGACTCATATCAGACCGACTTTGTATCATGCGACGTGTGGGAAGTATCCAACTAATCGCGCCCTCCATGCCATAGGACTGGCGGACAGTCTCCTCTGCGCCGTTTGTCGTAGTGTCGGCAATGGTCATCACCGATTCAACTGTGTACACGGTGCGGATGGCTCTGAGCACTATGGAACTTAACATCTGAGGTCATCGGTCCCATAGAACTTAGAACTACTTAAACTGACATAAGAACATCACACACATCCATTCCCGAGGATAGGATTCGAACCTGCGACCGTAGCGGTCACGCGGTTCCAGACTGAAGCGCCTAGAACCGCTCGCCACCACGGCCGGCCCGGTGCGGATGGCTCGTTGTTGGGGCGACAAGAGGCTGCGTGTTTTTTGCGAGTGCTGCCGCATGGTATTGACCCAGAGTCCTTTCCTTAACCTTCGATGGAATATTTTCCCGGCAAAAAGCTCTGGCGTTCTCTAGATAAAGGACTGGACCTCGGCATATCTATATAGAGATACTCATCACTCGCACCATTATTTTTGGCAGTACTTGAAGACTGCACATGCGGAGGTTGCACGCTGTTCCAGTTATCGTGTGTACTTTTCCAATTATCTTAAGAGAGTTATTACCACGTTCCCACTAAGATGGCGTGTTCTTTTGGCGGCAGGCGCCTGCCCTCAGTACGTTACAATCTACTGTAAAACCATTCTCTGTTAACTGTGTTCCACGAGTCATCTTCACAGTTGGACTCATCTCTGCTGTGAGTTACGTATGCTTTCGAACACTCTTTCATCTGTACACTTAACTTTTGAGATGACTCCAGAATCAGAAAAATACGTTAGATTTGAGGTAAGGTGGTCTTTGAGTCCAAGATAAAGGTCGCCTCGACCACATTAAATACTGAGTTACATCAGCAGCAAAATGTGCTGCTGCCTTTACATACTGTTATCATGTTCCCAAACGTTGAGCAGTGGGAAACATCCTCCAGATTTCCTTGAAGATACTGCCGCAGGTGCCGAATATTCCTTTATCTATCCCAACCGCGCATTCAATGAGAAATTTTCATGATGTTTTAACGCAAGGAAACATGGGTTTATTTCGTATTTGGGCACAAACAGATGCGAACATAATCGGAAAGTGTATATTTCAAATACACGTGTACTAACTGGGAAAAATATTTCATGCTGAAGCCAGTGGCAAAGCGATACCACACATTCGTAGTTGTCTCGCGAGCAACACATTTGTGAACGCTTTGCTTTTATTACCGAATATTTTCACTCGTGTCAGTTTCCGCGGCGAGTATGATAAACTCTGCAAATCGCACGATACAAAAGGCCAACGGGATCTACGTCCCGCTACGTAGAGATCGGCTAGGTATATCTGTCATCAGAAACGATCAAATTCAGTGTGTGTACGTAGCCATCGGCTGTCAACAACAAGGGCAAATTCACGTCAATGAAACCGTGTGCATCCCGCTTCTCGTGGTCGTGCGGTAGCGTTCTCGCTTCCCACGCCCGGGTTCCCGGGTTCGATTCCCGGCAGGGTCAGGGATTTTCTCTGCCTCGTGACGGCTGAGTGTTGTGTGACGTTCTTAGGTTAGTTAGGTTTAAGTAGTTCTAAGTTCTAGGGGACTGATGACCATAGCTGTTAAGTCCCATAGTGCTCAGAGCCATTTGAACCATTTTGAAAGCGTGTGCAGACGTACAGTGAGTAAACATGAATATTACTATGTCATTTGGGCTCAATAGCAACCACAATGAGAAGATGTGACATAGCTGCCCATACAGTAAGTTCGGGATCCAGCTGATCAATCCCCAACGAAAACCCGCAAAAACACACACAGACACGCAAGAAGTGATTTAATTGTCTTCAGTGTACCGATTGGAAGTAGTAGTACAATCACAGGCATGAGGGGCTTGGACAAATGGAGAGGACTCTTACTACCGGAATTCCCACATAGATTCATATTAACAGAATCTTCCGTCGGTTCTTGGTAGAACTACATTATAATAAATGAAAAGCACCAGTCCGCTTTTGTTCTACAATATTACTTTTATCGTAAACCGGTTTTCGGCTTACAAGGCCATCTTCAGACATTTACTGACAGTAAATGTCTGAAGATGGCCTTGTAAGCCGAAAACCGCTTTACAATAAAAGTAATATTGTAGAACAAAAGCAAAATCGCGCGTAGATTATCTAAAATACACTCCTGGAAATGGAAAAAAGAACACATTGACACCAGTGTGTCAGACCCACCATACTTGCTCCGGACAGTGCGAGAGGGCTGTACAAGCAATGATCACACGCACGGCACGGCGGACACACCAGGAACCGCGGTGTTGGCCGTCGAATGGCGCTAGCTGCGCAGCATTTGTGCACCGCCGCCGTCAGTGTCAGCCAGTTTGCCGTGGCATACGGAGCTCCATCGCAGTCTTTAACACTGGTAGCATGCCGCGACAGCGTGGACGTGAACCGTATGTGCAGTTGACGGACTTTGAGCGAGGGCGTATAGTGGGCATGCGGGAGGCCGGGTGGACGTACCGCCGAATTGCTCAACACGTGGGGCGTGAGGTCTCCACAGTACATCGATGTTGTCGCCAGTGGTCGGCGGAAGGTGCACGTACCCGTCGACCTGGGACCGGACCGCAGCGACGCACGGATGCACGCCAAGACCGTAGGATCCTACGCAGTGCCGTAGGGGACCGCACCGCCACTTCCCAGCAAATTAGGGACACTGTTGCTCCTGGGGTATCGGCGAGGACCATTCGCAACCGTCTCCATGAAGCTGGGCTACGGTCCCGCACACCGTTAGGCCGTCTTCCGCTCACGCCCCAACATCGTGCAGCCCGCCTCCAGTGGTGTCGCGACAGGCGTGAATGGAGGGACGAATGGAGACGTGTCGTCTTCAGCGATGAGAGTCGCTTCTGCCTTGGTGCCAATGATGGTCGAATGCGTGTTTGGCGCCGTACAGGTGAGCGCCACAATCAGGACTGCATACGACCGAGGCACACAGGGCCAACACCCGGCATCATGGTGTGGCGAGCGATCTCCTACACTGGCCGTACACCACTGGTGATCGTCGAGGGGACACTGAATAGTGCACGGTACATCCAAACCGTCATCGAACCCATCGTTCTACCATTCCTAGACCGGCAAGGGAACTTGCTGTTCCTACAGGACAATGCACGTCCGCATGTATCCCGTGCCACCCAACGTGCTCTAGAAGGTGTAAGTCAACTACCCTGGCCAGCAAGATCTCCGGATCTGTCCCCCATTGAGCATGTTTGGGACTGGATGAAGCGTCGTCTCACGCGGCCTGCACGTCCAGCACGAACGCTGGTCCAACTGAGGCGCCAGGTGGAAATGGCATGGCAAGCCGTTCCACAGGACTACATCCAACATCTCTACGATCGTCTCCATGGGAGAATAGCAGCCTGCATTGCTGCGAAAGGTGGATATACACTGTACTAGTGCCGACATTGTGCATGCTCTGTTGCCTGCGTCTATATGCCTGTGGTTCTGTCAGTGTGATCATGTGATGTATCTGACCCCAGAAATGTGTCAATAAAGTTTCCCCTTCCTGGGACAATGAATTCACGGTGTTCTTATTTCAATTTCCAGGAGTGTACAACGTCAGACCTCTGTAGCGAATCAAAGGCCAATTCGGAACCTTACGTCTCAGTTGACTAGCCCAGATTCAGTATTTATTTGGATCAACTTCGTATAGAACAGGGGTGTCCAACCTTTCAGCTTACATGGGCCACACTGGAAGAAGACGAGTAGTTTTGGCCGGCACATAATACACTTAACACTAACTATAACTTCCAATAGGAGGAAAATAATGAAAGGGTGGGGCGGGGGGGGGGGGGGGTGTTAGGGGAGGCAGTCGGAGGAATATTTACTAAACACACATCACGGTGTGCCGGGAGCTTCAAGTTGAAATTACTCAATTTCTCATAACTTTACGGAAACGGAATGTTATGGATTCTTTATTGCTTTAGCCGATCGTGTCATACATGCTCATTTCTTGGGTTGGACATCCCTGTTATACAGTATAATGCCCTGTTAATCTGAACACAAGCACTGAAAGCAATAGTAATGCTGTGTTAAGACAGTGGATTCATATTTGCTAAGACGCTGGTTGAAACGTCTGTCCGACCATATACTTTTTCCGTGGGTTTCCCTAAAAACGTCACTTCTCATTTTTTTCCTCATCATTTCCTAATACGAGCTTGTGCCACGTATGCAATGGCGTCGTTGTCGGCTGGAGGCTAAACACTGTATTTATTTATTTAGGTAGCAAAGATTTCATTGGGCTGATCAATTACTTGCGCGTTTGTCAATGTGATCTTACTCCCTTAAAGATAGTAAATTTTGTGTTGTGGGCGTCCAGGATTGCACCATGATGAAGTAGGCGGCTTCAGCTGCATAACAAATCTTTATTTCTGATCGAACTAGTGTCGCGGCGTTAGAGCCGCATCTTCGGGTATACATATTTATTTCATACTGACATATTTATTTCATACCTCCCAACCTCGTCACGGTTAAACATTTTTATCATAATTGGACAAAGAATGTTGGGTCATCTACTGCTTATCGTTTGGAATAAATTATGAAATAAATGTGTGTCCCTGAAGAATGGCTCTAACGCCACGAAACTTGTAGGATCAGAAATAAAGAACTGTCATATAGCTGAAGCAGTCTTATTCATCACGGTCGCCTTGGAGTACGTTCTTAGAAAAGAAGAAGCATAATGAGAAAATGCGTCACTTTCAGAGGCTTGCTCTGGTAGGTTCACCAGTGTTCTCTTCCTCAATGGAAAGCCCAAATACTGAATATTGTGTCCTGTAACTCACATGTCAGCCAACCAGTTGCAAAAGTATTTGGTCGAGGTAGAGTATATGAGGTAATGTATGGTAGCAAATTTCTACGCCATGGTGACACGACGTTGCGTTTGGTTAAGAACAAGCATTCTGTCTAACAAAGCCTATTTATTTATGCTTGGTAGCAACGACTATAAACCTTTCTGAATTGCTGCACGCTAGCACGCAGATTCCTGGCGAAAGTTTAAGCTTTTTATGTGGGAAGCGACCCTGGACCTGCGTTATGGTATGGCGTTGCTATAAAATATTGTTGCTTTACCTCTATACACTGTAAGGTCGTTAATCAAATATTCGTGAAACGATACACAGGAAACCTGTAATCCCCTGGGAAATCGATACAGCTCTCTCTATTCAATGTACAGACTTATATTCAAACAACACGAGCAAGTGCAATGCTCGTTTACCTCCACGGAATAATAATAAAATGATCGCCACTGTTCACAGTGAGAGCAACGAGCTTAGGTGTACAACACGTTACATTTATTATTAGTGGGTCATCTAACCTCAGAAAAATTGTTCGACAATTTAAAGGATCTTGTAATTTATATCAAGTCTGAGTGTAAAAGATTTTTATTTGCTGCAATTATTGGACACCATACACAAGTAGTTAACAGAAAGCAAAGTTTTCTAAAAATCTGGATTGATTTCACACAAAATGACGCTAACACTGTGGGAAGGAACAACATTATGTGGTATACTCCATGGATTAGATTGGATTAGATTACATTACATTCAGTTTTCGTTCCATAGAACCAAAAATGAGATGATTCTCATGGGTGTGCAACATGTCAGGAACTGTAACATAAAAAACGTGAAACATTTGAATACACTAGTTATTACCCTGATTATTTGTCAGGAGATTGTCAAAATAGGGGAATATATTACAGTAAACTGGAACTGCTAATATTTACAGAGTCGGAATGAAACAATGAAATGCATACACAAAATACCTAATCTTGACTGTTGTGATCAAGTGCTGTCTACCAGTCCCTCTTGAGACAAGAAATTCTTCTAAGCTATTTTTAAGCAGTGCTTCAACTGAAATCAAGTTTTGAATGGTAGCTGGAAACTTATTGAAAATGAATGTTCCTGAATGCTCGACCGTTTTTGGACCATGATAAGTGATTTTAGGTCTTTAGGTAGATTGTTCTTATTCTTAGTAATGGTACTATATATTGAGCTGTTGGTTGGAAATAGAGATATATTACTTGCAAAAAATTTCATTAAGGAATAAATACACTGAGAAGCAATGTTAGAATACAAAGTTCCTTGAACAGGTTTCTTCATGATGTTCTTAAATTTACACCACAAATGATTGTTATTATACGCTTTTGCACGCAAAAAATTTTGCTCGGTTTGATGAATTACCCCAGAATATGATTCCATATGACATAAAAGAATGAGAGTAAGCAAAGCATGCATTTTTTGTATTTATCTCTCCTATACTTGATATTATTTTCACTGCAAATACAGACTTGTTTTGCTTCAATTCTGTGGTATGCCCTTCCCAACTTAATTTATTATTGAATTGTAAAACCAGAAATTTAAAGCTGTCAACCTCTTCGATCTGCATGTCTTCATATGTTATACACATGCTGGAAGGAAATCTCTACGTGTTCTGAACTACATATAGTTAGTCTTTTCAAAGTTTAATGACAGTGAATTAGCTTTAAACAATTCATTAATGTTAGCTATTTCTAAATCTTTATTGACTTGCTACTTATTGCAATGTTTGTATCATCTGCAAACAAAGCAAACTTAACATCTGGCAATGTAACACACGAGAGGTAATTTAAGTACACAAGAAGAAGCAACAGCCCAAAGATGGAACCTTGACGGACACCAAATGTAATCAATTCCCAGTCAGATGAAGACTGACTGATTACTGCACAGGTATTTCACAACGACACCCTTGATTTCCTGTTAGTTAGATAAGATTCAAACCATTTCACAGCATTGCCGGTGACACCATACTATTATAATTTACTTACGAGAATGCTGTGATTCACACAGTCAAAGGCTTTTGATAGGTCACTGAAAATGCCAGTAGCCTCTAATTTATTATCTAATGAGTTAATTACATTCGCACTGTAAATGTAAACAGCTTTCTCTTTATCAGAATCGTTAATAAAGTCAAACTGTTACTTGAATAGTATATTATTTTCAGTTAGACGCTTAAAGAAACGCTTGAACACAACCTTTTCAAATATTTTTGAGAAAATCAAAAGGCAGCTCACGAATTCAACGTTAGTGAGACAAAATCGAAAATTATAGTGAAATCGACAGTAAAGTTGCGTGGCAGAACAAGTCCGTATGAGGCCTAATTTCTCGTGTCTTATCTTCGTAGTCCATACGCGCAACATACGTTGGCGGCAGTAAAATGGTTCGGCAGTCAGCTTGAAGTGCCGGTTCTTTAAACTTTCACAATACCGTTTCTCGAAAAGAATATTTCCTTCTCTCAAGGGATTCCCATTTGAGTTGCCGAAGCATCTCTGTAACACTTAAGTGTTGTTCGAACCTAATAGTAACAAATGTCCAAAGTGCTACCAGCAGCCCAGTTAGAACAATGGCTGTGAGTACGGAGTTAAAAAGAATGAGGCACAGTGATCGATCAGTTCCTCATAAGCCTCTCATTTCTGTAGTCATTGCTAAAGGACGCTTCAGGTGGTGTAAAGAGCGACGCTACTGGAGGGTGGATGGCTGAAAGCTATAAGAAGTACTAGTATTGCTGATGTCATAGCGTATGGCGGAGAGAGCTAAAACCTGTTCCAGAAATGTTATAAGAATTGCAAAAAGTGCTGGCAGAGGTGAATAATGCCTGACTGACAAAATTTTAAAGAGTTCTCTCGTCTGATATTTTGTCCACAGTAGCCACAATATTCGGGCATCATACACGATATATCTTCAAACGAGGTAACTCTTTCCGTGACTAAGGCTAAATTACAACGAATGATTGTTCCAATGTGTCTTGTTAGAGTACTTTACACATTTTGAATGATAAAACACAGAAGACTTGCTGAATTATTCTATAATATTTATTTTTTACAAACTGGTTTTGGCTGTTACGCCATCGTCAGGTACAAAAATAAACTGTGCAGTCACAGTGACGTGATCACTGTCAAAAATCTCAGTAGCCACCTTCTGCAGCGCGGACCGCTGCGTGACGTGCAGGAGGAGAGTAAATGAGGTTCTGGAGGATACCATGTCGCCTCCAGTGGAGGGGCCAGCTACGCTAGGTTTCTCGGTTGAGGATCAATGATGCTTACGTCCCGACTGCGTTGGTCCCACAGATTCTCGATTGGATTTAAATCAGAGAGTTTGTGGCTAGGAGAGTACGATAAACTCATCCTGGTGCTGTTCCAAACGGTCACGTACTCTGCGAGCCGTACGCATGTTGCACTCTCCTGCTGGTAGATGCCATCGTGCCAGGGAGAAATATTGCATATAGGGACAGACATTGTGCCAAAGGAGGATGAATAAGTGTGTTAATCCACTATCTCTTTCAGAACGACGAGATCACCCAGGGAATGCCACGAAAACATTCCTCAACCCATAAGCTCCCTCCTCCGACGATTGTTGCAGAGTGTTTCCTTTCAGACGTTTCACGCCGTTCAAGTCAACGGCCACTTGTCTGATGGAGCATAATATGTGATTCACCATTTAGTGGACGCCCAGGTGCGGCATTGCCTTTGAAAAACAGTCAGCGTGGGTGCATGAACCAGGCACCTGCTATGGAGGCAACTTTCGCTGATCGGTCGTTGAGAAGACGTTACTGGTAGCCCTATGGATCATCTGGGCAAACAGTTGCTCAGGAATTGCACGAATCTTAGCCGGTACACAGCCGTCGTTCACCCCTGTGATATTTTATTTATTTATTTATGGATTTGGGCAGAAAAGACCATACAGACAACACTAGTCACAAAAGTGCCGTATTAACATAATTGCAATTTCCGTCGTAGAGCAATATAAAAAGAGTAACAGATGAATACTAAACAGCCAGAAATCGTTACAACAGTGCCATTTTCAAGATATGTTTATAGTGATGAGAGACTGAGGTACAAAGGTAAGTTCGTTATATAAACTTAAAAAACACACAATTACGACTCAGGGTTCAAACAGAGCCGATTCCCCACGGCAACTTATAATGGCAAGGTAAAGAACGGTATCGTTTACAAATAGAAGTCCTTAACGGAAAGTAAAAACACAAATAGGTGTCCATGGGAGTATAAGTTCCACACGTCTTTTAGATTAAAGCTGGATACCAGCATTTTATAAAAGTTCCCGATCTAATAATACCTATATATACCGAACCAGTGAAATAAATCAGATACATCTGTAGGAAGTCTGTGCAGCTGATTATTTGGTACACGCTAATACGACATTGTTCACATCCGCCACCGCCGTTGTGTCCTGATCACAGTGTCCAGAAGCGATAATTTTCAACCCGTACAGTTGGTTGAGGTCTCAGCCTCATGCAGGTGAGAGGGTTCACAGGACGTTTTCTAAATTTCACCGAGGCGAACCATGGCCGAGAAGAGACGATCTGTTGTATAGCCGCCAGGTGATTGCCCTATAGTGCTGGGATACGTGCCATCCACCCAGTCGAGATAGGCAGATTTCTTGATCGCCTTAGGTTTTGGAGCGTTGCGGAACCGTCCATCCGTAACGCTCCTCTTATCGAGATGATCAACAGTTTCACTATAGAGAATGACTTAATAATCATTTATCCAAAGTAGTCGGAAGTGAATGACCGATTTCGCGCGTCTACGACGGTCTTCAAGGTATCTAAGACACTCAAGAGATGTAAGTTAATCTGTATATCAAACATCGGATGTTATAGTTTCTGCAAAAACTGAGAACGCGTGAGGATCAATATGAGCCTGAAAGTCTGCGTGTCATAGTAAACAGCCTCCATGATGGTCAGTAACTCCGCTGTGTCGACAGACGATTCAGGTGGCAGAACAAACATTTGGTATCTGTAGCTTGCGGGGCTGAAGAAGGCATACCTCACACCCGCCTCACATTTAGAGGCATCTTTGTAGATGCAAGAATACTGTGACCAACGGCGACTAGGAAAGCGCTTCAGATCGTGATTAATGTTTGCCCCATTGTGAAATCGGATGGCAAGTACGACGCCGGGGTTGTGGTGAAGTAATTATCAAAGGGAGAGCGAGAGGAAGGAAGCTTCGAATCTTGTAGGACTATCGGTAAAAGATGAGGCCATTTCTCACAGCTGTGAATTAGTAAGGGGGATCGGTTCGTCCTTCATCTGTGAGGCTGGGTGAGTCCCCAGAACTGAACCATCACCTTGAGGGAGTCACCAGCAACTATGGAAGACGCCTTAAGAGAAAATTATCAGACAACATCTGCCAACGTATGGAGAGCGGCACTGCAGTCACCTGCACTAACAGTGCATTGGTGGGCGTTGATTTTAAGGCTCAAAGAACAAGATTAAGCGCCCTATAATGAAGGAAATCGACATTACATCAAGTCGATTTCGTCGCTTTGCTGTAGACGATGCCGCCATAATCGAAGACAGAATGGATCAAGGCCTTTCACAGACTTAAGAGGACTGTCGGTTCCGCTCCCCACTAAACTCTGGCAAGTATCCACTATATATTCACCGTGTGTTACACCTTGTCTATGAGGTAAGCAATATGACGTGAACATGTCAGTTTGCAGTCAAAGCAGACGCCAAGTGGCTTAGCATCTGACTAAACAGGAAGTTTTTACGGGCCTAGCTGAAGTACAGATGAGAAGTAATTGCATCGTTTTCGGGTGAATAACACCACTGTAGTTTTTTGAGGCACAAAGTGAGTCCATTTCCTACCTCCAATGTCACCAGCTTCACGCATGCCTCGTGAAGCCTCTCTCTTGTCACTCAAAAGCATGAAGAATGGACGTAGATACGAAAGTGGACCGTCTACTGGAAGAACTTTGAGGCTCAATAGAGGCTCCCGATCGGGCAAACAAAGGACGCATAGTACGGGATTCAGTGACACACCCCGTGAAAGGCCACGGGACACTATGTGAGGTCCGTATAACACGTTTTCCTGGTCACAAACATGACGGCACGTCAACCGAGCAAACCACAGATAATTCGTAAAAGCGATACCGGGAATAGTAGCAGTTTCAATTTGTTAATGAGCTCAGGCATCAATCATTGTCATAAGCCCTCGACAATGGTCCGTGGTAAACCACAGTTGCCCCGGCTCCGTCTTTTGAATACGCCTGTTTGCAATGCAGGGTATACCTTAACCACTGCGGCACGTAAATAGTTTAAAAACTTATCGGTTTCGGAAACGCTTCTACCTTTGCCGTGTATCCGCGTCACGATAACGGCAGCACAGTTTCCGCGTCCCCCCCCCCCCCCCTCCATCGCTAGTGCTGCCACCTGCCGTCTGCGAGTGATTATTGCACGATGACATCCAAAACAAACAGTGTTCACATTAAAGGGACTCGACCGCGTACTTATGTCTGTGGAATTTTCGTGGGATAAAAGATTTTAACCCAGAGCATATACAAGGAATCTCGGTTCGTTTCAGAAGGCAATTGTTAGGATTGAAAATTATTAGAGTAAAAATGCAATGTTGAACTATTTAGCTTAGATAAAACATGTAGTACATTAAATAATGAAATACATCACAAGTTACAACAACTTTTCTGAGAAGAAATTTGTTGTTGTTGTTGTTATGGTCTTCAGTCCTGAGACTGGTTTGATGCAGCTCTCCATGCTACTCTATCCTGTGCAAGTTTCTTCATCTCCCAGTACCTACTGCAGCCTAGATCCTTCTGCATCTGCTTAGTGTATTCATCTCTTGGTCTCCCTCTACGATTTTTACCCTCCACGCTGCCCTCCAGTACTAAATTGATGATCCCTTGATGCCTCAGAACATGTCCTACCAACCGATCCCTTCTTTTGGTCAAGTTGTGCCAAAAACTCCTCTTCTCCCCAATTCTATCCAATACCTCCTGATTAGTTATGTGATCTACCCATCTAATCTACAGCATTCTTCTGTAGTACCACATTTCGAAAGCTTCTATTCTCTTCTTGTCTAAACTATTTATCGTCCATGTTTCACTTCCATACATGGCTACACTCCATACAAATATTTTCAGAAACGGCTTCCTGACACTTAAATCAATACTCGATGTTAAGAAATTTCTCTTCTTCAGAAACGCGTTCCGTGCCATTGCCAGTCTACATTTTATATCCTCTCTACTTCGACCATCATCAGTTATTTTGCTCCCCAAATAGCAAAACTCCTTTACTACTTTAAGTGTCTCATTTCCTAATCTAATTCCCTCAGCATCACCCGACTTAATTCGACTACATTCCATTATCCTCGTTTTGCTTTTGTTGATGTTCATCTTAAGAAATGTAAGTTGAACAATCTACAAGAACTTTGATAACATGTTCCGTGCGGCGTGACTGAACATCTTGGTCTTGTCCTTAGCAGGTCCTGAATTACAAATACGTAAAATATTACAGGTGATACTAAACAGGTAAGTGAAACAACCATAACCGTACAGAATAGTATTGTAACAGGGCAAGTGGAACTATAGTAACGTAAGTAAAGGAAAAATGGGACATGTGAGTAGGAGACATAATTTATAAAGCATTATGGATGGGATTGTTATTGGCATTTGAAGATAAAACGTGTGTGTTAACAAATTATGTCATCATTCAGGGCTATGCTCGGACATATGTGTATACGCTCATTAGTTTCCACGATGGCGTAGCGGACGAAAATTGGTTTGTAAAATATTAAATATTGTAGAATACTACGCCAGTGTCGTGTGTGTTTTCATTGATAAAGAGTAATTTGATTTATTTCAATAGAGAATGATTGAAATTTAGATAAACATATGAGAAAAAATAGCCACACCAAAAGGTAATTAATGCAGAGTAGTGAAATTTCGGGAATCATTTGTATAGGTAACAAATTTAAGTGATTAACATTGCAAGATCACAGGTCAATGTAAGCGCGAAATAGGCCACTGGAAAACAGATGTAAACGCCTGAATGTTGAATGTAAATAGGCAAACCTGCATTCATCGTGTAGTACAGGTGCCGAATGTCAATTTGTGGAATGGAGTTCCATGCCCGTTGTACTCGGTCGGTCAATACATAGACGCCAGCCGTTGGGACCGATCGGTTCTAGGAGCTTCAGTCCGGAACCGCGCTGCTGCAACGGTCGCAGGTTCGAATCCTGCCTCGGGCATGGATGTGTGTGATATCTTTAGGTTAGTTAGGTTTAAGTAGTTCTAAGTCTAGGGGACTGATGACCTCAGATGTTAAGTCCCATAGTGCTCAGAGCCATTTGAACCAATACATAGACGGTTAATGTTGTTTGTAGATGACGCTGCAGTTGTCGTCCGATGATATCTCGAATGTGCTCTATTTGCGAGGGATATGGTGACTGAGCAGGCAGAGGCTATATGTCGACACTGTAGAACCTGGTAAGCGGTACGTGGGCGAACGTTACCCTGTTGGAATACGCTCCACTGAATGCTATTCACGAGTGGAGGCACAATAGATTGAATTACCGGACTGGCATGCAAATCTGTAGTTTGCGTGCGTGGTATAAAGACAGAACTGCTCCTTCTGTGATACGAAATCTCACTCCAGACCATAACTCCAAGTATAGGTCCATTGTGTCACGCACGCACACAAGTTGGTTTCAGGCCCTTATCTGGCATCCTTCTAACCAGTACACGTCCTTAAATCGCGGCGAGGCAGAACCAGATTTCATCAGAAAACAGAACAGACCTGCACCCTGCCAACTGCTGCTCAAATTGCTGGTGAAGATGCGTTTACTGTGCGCCAGGGCACAATGGTCTTCCTTCAAGGTATTGCGACGTGGCCGTCTGGTCTTCTTGCGACTGAACATTCGTGTGACCAGAGCTGCCAGCAGCCATGTACAATGGCTACATTCTTGCCAAGTTTGTCTGCAGTATCGCAAAAGGTGCATCCAGCTTCTCGTAGCCCTATTACACGAGCTTATTCAAACTCAGCGAGGCGCTGCTAATGGGGTCTTTGTCACCTTAAAGGCCTTCTTGACTAACAACGAGTCAGCACGTCCACTCTCAAAGGTAACTAACGTTCATGACCATTACAGCGTTTATTTAAATCAAACCAGATTTGCATTCTTCCCCAAGGCAGTGTTATGGGGCCTTTGCTGTTCCTTATCTATATTAACGATTTTGGAGACGATCTGAGCAGCCATCTTCGGTTGTTTGCAGATGACGCTGTCGTTTATCGACTAATAAAATAATCAGAAGACCAAAACAAACTTCAAAAAGATTTAGAAAAGATATCAGAATGGTGCCAAAAGTGGCAGTTGACGCTAAATAACGAAAAGTGTGAGGTCATCCACAAGAGTGCTAAAAGGAACTCGTTAAACGTCGGCTACACGATAAATCAGTCTAATCTAAAAGCCGTAAATTGAACCATATACCTAGGTATTACAATTACGAACAACTTACATTGGAAGAACACATTGAAAATGTTGTGGGGAAGGCTAACCAAAGACTGCGTTTTATTGGCAGGACAGCTATTAAATTTTCTAACAGGTCTACTGAGGAGACTGCGCTTGTCCGTCCTCTTTTAGAATACTGTTGCGCGGTGTGGGGTCCTTACCAGATAGGACTGACGGAGTACATGGAAAACGTTCAAAGAAAGGTAGCACGTTTTGTATTATCGCGAAATATGGGAGAGAGAGTCACAGAAATGATACAGGATTTGGGCTGGAAATCATTAAAAAAAAGAGGCGTTTTTCGTTGCGATGGAATCTTCTCACTAAATTCCAATTACCAACTTTCTCCTCCGAATGTGACAATATTTTGTTGAAACCAACCTACATAGGGAGGAACGATCACCAAGATAAAATAAGGGAAATCAGAAAGACATAGATGTTCATTATTTCCGCGCGCTAAACGACATTGGAATAATAGAGAATTGTGAAGGTGGTTCGATGAACCCTCTGCCAGGCACTTAAAAATGATTCGCGGAGTATCCATGTAGATGTAGATGCAGATGTAGATTCTTATAGTGGCGGCACTAGCGCCACTCTTATGCGACTGGTGCAAATGGTACAAATGGCTCTGAGCACTATGCGACTTAACTTCTGAGGTCATCAGTCGCCTAGAACTTAGAACTAATTAAACCTAACTAACCTGAGGACATCACACACATCCATGCCCGAGGCAGGATTCGAACCTGCGACAGTAGCGGTCGTTCGGCTCCAGACTGTAGCGCCTAGAACCGCACGGCCACTCCGGCTGGCGGACTGGTGCAAAATTTGAATAGACATCAACTTTCGGATATAGAAATACAGTTACCAACTTTCGTTTATGTCGCACAACTCCACCTTGGTGAGGCGATTCTCTCTGTGTATTTTCTCCGTGGCTCTGTAAAATCGTTCCCGTCGTAAAGATTTGTGGCCACAGAACAAGCTTTAGAAATTTATGCTTTACATCCACTGGCTGTGAAACTTAATCAACTTCGCTAGGGGGCGAACACTGCCGGTGAACAACATCGCTGACTGCGTGTGTCCACACACAGAGTGCGCCCTTGCGCGCCGTAGGCTCGCCGTGTCTTTAAGCATTCCACACTTCCGACCTCGCCGGATTAGCGTGTTGTGCGGCATCCCCGTGGCCCATTACTGCGGCCGGTCCACCGTGGCCGTGCTGCCCCACCTCCAGCAGGACCTCCCCCACCCGCACCCTCACATTCGCCCTCTCCCTCACTCACCCTCACCCTCAGCGAGGAGGGCGCCACTTCCGCCCTCAACCCGCATTTTACGCCCCCGCTGCGCAGTTCAGGCGGCTGCACCAGCTGCTGTCTCCTCTCACACGGAAATTCTTCCCCGGGCGAAAACTAGCGCGCGCCCGGTCCTGCGCCTACGACCCGGATCTTCCACACTACCGTCGCCATCTCAGTTCTCTTGTTTGCACATTACCCCAATGCGCGACCAACATCCACACTAACATAGAAAGAAAGATTTACCGAGCTTACTAAGTTTTTAGTTCTTTTTTTAATAAATATCTTATAATTCAAGGTTGTTCTGAAAATAAACTAGTGGAAAGCGAAATTACAACATACAAAATGAGTGATACTGGATAACTGAATGTGAGAAGCGTGTCTGCTGGTCGACTAAACGCACAAAAATACTAAAAATAACTAAACCGCTCACTGGCGCTAGTGCAGCTCCCCCATATCGAAGCTGTTATTGACAGGACAACGTTGTATTTGCAAAATGGTTCAAATGGCTCTGAGCACTATGGGACCTAACATCTGAGGTCATCAATCCCATAGAACTTAGAACTACTTAAATCCAACTAACCTAAGGACATAACACACATGCTTGCCCGAGGCAGGATTCGAACCTGCGACCGCAGCGGTAGCGCGGTTCCAAACTGTAGCGCCTAGAACCGCTCGGCCACCTCGTCCGGCCTGTATTTGCACTTAGCAAATTATGCCGAGTATCTGATAAAGTATTACATACACAGTGACATAATAGAAGCAAATAGATAAAAGCATTGTGCATCCCTGTTAGAACAAAGTGCGATAATGAAGTGACTAGTTCAAGTTACACTGAAGCGCCGAAGAAATTAATACAGCCACGCGTATTCAAATACAGAGATACGTAAACAGGCATAATACGGCGCTGCTGTCGGCAACGCCTATATGAGACAACAAATAGCCGCGCGGGATTAGCCGAGCGGTCCGAGGTGCTGCAGTCATGGACTGTACGGCTGGTTCCGGCGGAGGTTCAAATCCTCCCTCGGGCATGGGTGTGTGTGTTTGTCCTTAGGACAATTTAGGTCAAATAGTGTGTAAGCTTAGGGACTGATGACCTTAGCAGTTAAGTCCCATAAGATTTCACACACATTTGAACATTTTGAACAGCCAACAAGTGTCTGGCGCAGTTATCAGGTCCCTTACCGCTGCTACAATGGCATGTTATCCAGATTTGAGCTTGCACGTGGTGTTGTAGTCGGCACACGAGCGATGGGACACAGTATCTGCGAGGTGACGATGAAATGCGGTTTTCCCGTGCGATAATTTCACGAGTGTACCGTGAATATCACGAATCTGGTAAAACATCAAATCCCCGACATCGCATCGGCCGGAAAAGATCTTGCAAGAACGCAACCGACGACGGCTGAAGAGAATCTTTCAGCGTGATAGAAGTGCCACCCTTTCCCGAATTGCTGCAGATTTCAATGTTGGGCCGTCAACAAGTGTCAGCGTGTGAACCATTCAACGAAACATCATCGTTATGAGCTTTGGGGGCCGAAGGCCCACTCGTGTACCCTCGATGACTGCACGACACAAAGCCTTACGCCTCGCCTGGGCCTGTCAACACCGACATTGAACTGTGATGTTTGAAAACATGTGGCCTGGTTGGACGAGTCTAGTTTAACATTCTATCGAGTGGATGGACGTCTACGGGTTTGGAGGGAACCTCATGAATCCATGGACCCTGCATGTCAGCAGGGGACTGTTAAAGTTGGGGGGGGGGGGGGCGGAGGGGCTCCGTAAAGGTGTGAGGAGTGTGCAGTTGAACTGATATGGGATCCCTGATACGCGACAATACGACTCTGACAGGAGACAAGCATGTAAGCATCCTCTTTGATCATCGACTTCTATTCATATCCATTGTGCATTCCGAAGGACTTGGGAAATTCCATAAGGACAATGCGACACCCCAAACGTCCTGAATTGCTGCAGAGAGGCCCCAGGAACAGTCTTCCAATACTTCCGCTGGCTACTAAACCCCCCAGACATGAACGTTATTTAGCATATCTGCCTTGCAGCATGCTGTTCAGAAGAGATCTGCACTCACTCTCACGGATTTATGGGTAGCCCCTCCAGCACTACTTCAGACACTATTCGAGTCGATGCCGCAACGTGTTGCGGCACTTCTGCATTGTCGAAGGGGCCCTTGACGATATTAGGCAGGTGTACCAGTTTCTTTGGCTCTTCAGCGTAGATAAAACCATTCTGTATCCCTGTTGTTAGAGAAAAGTGCGATAATGACTAGTTCAAGTTATATTGAAGATTACAATTATTCAAGTCCAAGTTAGATGAACGAAAAATACGATAAAATTCTGGAAAGTTAGGTAAATAAAATTG
Source organism: Schistocerca serialis cubense (assembly GCF_023864345.2). Taxonomy (NCBI): domain Eukaryota; kingdom Metazoa; phylum Arthropoda; class Insecta; order Orthoptera; family Acrididae; genus Schistocerca; species Schistocerca serialis. The sequence goes on along the minus strand of NC_064641.1, from coordinate 665,753,424 downwards.
TGCATATAAAAATAAACTAAAGACTGAAAAATAATCTCAAAATGATGCGCAATATATGCGCCAGAAAGCATCAAACAAGAATCAAAAGTGAAAAACCTTGTGAATGATAACCTAATCTCACTATCCGCTACTTCATAAGTTTCATGCAACTACCTTGAAGACTGGGCGTATTTTCGCTCATAGTGCTTGTAAGAAACAGACCCTAAATTCCTGAATAGATACGAGGGCAGTTCAATAAGTAATGCAACACATTTTTTTTCTCGGGCAATTTTGGTTGAAAAAACCGGAAATTTCTTGTGGAATATTTTCAAACATTCCCGCTTCGTCTTGTATAGTTTCATTGACTTCCGACAGGTGGCAGCGCTGTACGGAGCTGTTAAAATGGCGTCTGTAACGGATGTGCGTTGCAAACAACGGGCAGTGATCGAGTTTCTTTTGGCGGAAAACCAGGGCATCTCAGATATTCATAGGCGCTTGCAGAATGTCTACGGTGATCTGGCAGTGGACAAAAGCACGGTGAGTCGTTGGGCAAAGCGTGTGTCATCATCGCCGCAAGGTCAAGCAAGACTATCTGATCTCCCGCGTGCGGGCCGGCCGTGCACAGCTGTGACTCCTGCAATGGCGGAGCGTGCGAACACACTCGTTCGAGATGATCGACGGATCACCATCAAACAACTCAGTGCTCAACTTGACATCTCTGTTGGTAGTGCTGTCACAATTGTTCACCAGTTGGGATATTCAAAGGTTTGTTCCCGCTGGGTCCCTCGTTGTCTAACCGAACACCATAAAGAGCAAAGGAGAACCATCTGTGCGGAATTGCTTGCTCGTCATGTGGCTGAGGGTGACAGTTTCTTGTCAAAGATTGTTACAGGCGATGAAACATGGGTTCATCACTTCGAACCTGAAACAAAACGGCAATCAATGGAGTGGCGCCACAACCACTCCCCTACCAAGAAAAAGTTTAAAGCCATACCCTCAGCCGGTAAAGTCATGGTTACAGTCTTCTAGGACGCTGAAGGGGTTATTCTGTTCGATGTCCTTCCCCATGGTCAAACGATCAACTCTGAAGTGTATTGTGCTACTCTTCAGAAATTGAAGAAACGACTTCAGCGTGTTCGTAGGCACAAAAATCTGAACGAACTTCTCCTTCTTCATGACAACGCAAGACCTCACACAAGTCTTTGCACACGAGAGGAGCTCACAAAACTTCAGTGGACTGTTCTTCCTCATGCACACTACAGCCCCGATCTCGCACCGTCGGATTTCCATATGTTTGGCCCAATGAAGGACCCAATCCGTGGGAGGCACTACGCGGATGATGAAGAAGTTATTGAAGCAGTACGACGTTGGCCCCGACATCGACCAGTGGAATGGTACCGTGCAGGCATACAGGCCCTCATTTCAAGGTGGCGGAAGGCCGTAGCATTGAATGGAGATTACGTTGAAAAATAGTGTTGTGTAGCTAAAAGATTGGGGAATAACCTGGTGTATTTCAATGCTGAATAAAACAACCCCTGTTTCAGATAAAAATGTGTTGCATTACTTATTGAACTGCCCTCGTATTTCTAGCGTCTTCTTTTGATTGAGTCCCAATAGAGTAAGCTAAGAAATTACAATCACTTAACACAGACTTGATTACTTAGTAGGGTTTATAAAGTAACCATCTTTGTATTTTGTTCTCGGCTGCCTTTCGTTGGGTCTCGGGTCCTGGAAATCATAGGCCAGTATTGATATTCGTCCCTCTAAATAGCGGTCTTCGATTCTGGAACAGTATCCTCACTTCTCCGTTACGGCGTGGTGTGGGCTTGTCTAAAAGCAGCGCTACTAGTTACGCTGTGGCGCGGCGATGCACATTGCTATAACTAGCCGATACACAGCCAGTTGTCGTCCAGATTTGACGACACGAGGTCGGTGTGAATAAAACAAGCCTTTTAGGGGACAAAGACTGTATGAGCTACTTGCCGAATTTGAACGAGGCCATGTAATAGAGCTAACGAAAAGTGGATCTCTTTCGTGAGATGCTTTCCTAATGGGTGACACACAACTGTAGTAATAATCTTCTATTATAATCGGTAACCGTATTCTACAAACTTCTCGGTATCTTTATAAACCAGTCAAAGCAAAGGCATGTCAAGATAAATGGGGGAAATTAATCAGTTGCATATAATTATGTGGTATATGGAAAAATACCTGTGAAAAGATTAATATTAATCCCATGTCGTATCATCTAAAAAGGGCTCTGAGCACTATGGGACTGAAAGTCTGAGGTCATCAGTCCCCTAGAACTTAGAACTACTTAAACCTAACTAACCTAAGGACATCGCACACATCCATGCCCGAGGCAGGATTCGAACCTACCACTACTAATTGTGCTAATTATATGGAACTTGCTTGTTTTTATATTCACAAACTTCAGTACGACAGTGCGAACAAGACTGGTGCACTTGATATATTTAAAATTAATAATTAACACCTCAGCTATTTCTAAGCACACAATATCACGTGTTTTTATTTTGACGCTTCGTCTGAGTCGTCAGTGCAACATTCGATTAAAGTACACTTGTGAGAACCATTTGTATTTGCTGTTCAAATAGTACACAACATATTTTGTGTTAGGAAACCTGTATTTTGACGCGAAAGTTCCATTGCCTTCTGTGATTCGCTACAAGGCACAACGTAATTATGATTTATTCGGTGTACAACCCTAATTTCTTTTTTTTTTCTGTAAAAATACCCTCAGAATAGTGAGAGAGCCAGTAATACCCAGTCACCACAACGTTAGTCCTAAAAAAAGAGTAATTCAGCAGCCATCTGATGCATAAGTACTGTGATCTGGTTGCTCTTCTTGGGGGCTGGTCTTTGCGTCGTTGCGACACTCCTCAGCTGCATTCAGTGAACACATACATGAGATGCATGTATACCAACCATTCACTGGTACACGTATTCACATGTATGTGTATTACTGTCAGTGTATAACTAACACTGCAGGAAGTAGAAGACAGATCCGAACAGTATGCGACCTTGAGGGCGAAGAGATAAGTAGACATCACTTTATCATCGGCAAGTATCTTGAGTGAATGGCGCAAGTACGTTTCCGAACAAGACACATACCGAATACAGCACAGATCTGCACTGTAATAGATCTACAAAAATAAATTGGCGATTAGAAACCAATTGAAACGCAAATAATTGTGCGGTGTGCCGCTGCAGACCACTGGTCTCTTACACCAAGGTACTTTGAAACTATCCCTGAATAATCTCGGAATTTTGTCGCTAGAGGCCGGCAAGTGTGACCGAGCGGTTCTAGGCGCTTCAGTCTGGATCCGCGCGACCGCTACGGTCGCAGGTTCGAATCCTGCCTCGGGCATGGATGTGTGTGACGTCCATAGGTTAGTTAGGTTTAAGTAGTTCTAAGCTCTATGGGACTGATGACCTCAGATGTTAAGTCCCATAGTGCTCAGAGCCATTTGAAACAGTTGTCGCTAGAGCACGAGTTTTCCAATGTACAAGCAAAGTTTTGACTTAGTTTCGTTGGGAGGGTTCTTAGAAGTAATAACACATCTGGAAAGAAGATTATTCTGTAACTTATTTTTTGATGTTTCAGTATTTACTGATATTCCCAGTAGTCTTTCATGGGAATTTCTGAAGGCAAGATGATTTAACCTCTGGCACGTGATCGGAAAGAATCGTGATATTATAGCTTTTCAAGTTTGACAGCTGACAAGAGCCTAAACAGATCATTTTGTCTATTTTGTGGCACACATTAAATGTTACAGCATTTACTGTACGAAAATAATGTCCTGATCCCTGTATCATAAAAAAATGTCGCATGCCTATAAATACTACCTACGCAGAGTAACACAGTAAATATGGTTTTCTTTTTTCATACACTCTACGTCTACATGCAGTTCATAGCGCCTGGCAGGGAGTTCATCGAACCATCGATAGATTCCTTACCGCGCCACCCTCGAACAGCACCCGGGAAAAAAATCTCTCCGTGCGACCTCTGACTTATTTTAATGCGATTATCTTACCTCGCTGTCTGTTGGCGACAGAAGAATGTTTTCGCTTTCACAGACCAAGTTAGTAACTTAAATTTCGTTAAATAGTCTCGCTGCAACAGAAAACGCCTCTGTTTGAATGATAGCCACCACAGCTTGTCTATAACACCCGTAACACTCTCTCTCCTACACCGCGGCAATACAGAATGAGCTGCCCTTCTCTGAACTTCTTCGATGTCATTCGTCAGTCTCATTTGGTAAGGATCCCACAACGCGCACAAATGAAGACCGACAAGCATAGCGCAGCTAGTCTCTTTAATAGATGTGTTTCACCTTTCATCTAAGTCTTCTGCCAATAAAGTGTGGTTCTTGACTGGTCGTCTGCACAACATTTTCTATGCCATCGTTCAAGTTTAAGCTGTCCGCAATTGTAATCCCTAGGTATTTCGTTGAATTGGCACCCAATGGATTTGTGTGATTTATCGTGTAACCGTAATTGAACAGATTCCTTTTGGTACTCATGTGGATGACTCAAACTTTTTTATTGTTTGGAGTCGTTACCATGCAATATTTGTCGCACCATACAAATAACGGATGTTCAAACGTGTGTGAATTCCTAAGGGACCAAACTGCTGAGGTCATCGGCCCTCGACTTACACACTATTTAAAGTAACATAGGCTAATGGTAAGAACGACACACATACACACACTCACACACACACACAGGAAGGACTCGAACCTCCGGCGGGAAAGGCCGCGCAATCCGTGACATGGCGCCTCAAAACGAGCGACCACTCCGCTCGGCTACTAATATCATGCTTCAATCGTTCCGAAGTCCGCCCCCGGTATTGCCGGCACGGTAGCTCATCGTGTACGGTCAGAGAGCTGGTTGGCCTCTGTAATAAAAACTGAGTGGAACGATCAACAAACGAATTTTAACGGATGTCATGTGACGTCCGCAACGACCAAATACAACGATCAACAAGGAATTAAAAAAATAAACATAAAAAAATGGTAGCTGAGTGGTCAGCGCTACAGAATGTCAATCCTAAGGGTTCGGATTCGATTCCTGGGTGGGTCGGAGATTTTCTCCGCTCAGGGGCTTAGTGTTGTGTTGTCCTAATCATCGCCACTTCATCCCCATCGACGCGCAAGTCGCCGAAGTGGCGTCACGTCGAAAGACTCGCACCCGGCGGACGGTCCACCCGACGGGAGGCCCTAGTCACACGACGACCGACCATTGGTTTTGATCTTCTGGCTACTTTATTACATGTGCAACTGCTGCAACAACTGCAACAATCTAATAGGGCTGCTCAGATTGTCTCTTGAACCGTTTACATAGATTATGAACAGTAGATGGCCTATAAAGCTTCCCTATGGAACGCTGGATATCACTCCTGTTTTGCTCAACGACTTTCTGTCAGTTTCTACAACTTTTCACCTTTCTGACAGGAAATTACGAATGCAGTCACGTAACTGAGATAATGACTAGAGACCGCTTGCGATGAATGTTAGTAAAAGTTTCCGTTCTTATATCCTTGCAACCTTCATCCGTCTTTTGCTTGAATAAAATGTCAGTTATGTCCGGGCTAAACCTATTATTTTTTTCTGTGTCTTCAGTGTATTAAATTGTGGTTTCCTACCTGCTTCAGAAATTGGAGATTGCATAAGTTTCTGTGGCATACTTTGAAAAAGTGTTAGTTTACACGTTTAGCGGAGAGGAGAGTATATTGTAGATGATAGTGTTGGTTTTCCACTTACTGTAAGATATGATTCTCTTTTCCATGAAAATGACAAGGTATCTACATTGGGCTCTGGAAATTTGGAAATTTGTGGTAATTTCCTATGGGGCCAAACTGCTGAGGTAATCGATCCCTAGGCTCACACACTACTTAATCTAACTTAAGCTAACTTACGCTAAGGACAACACACACATCAATGCCCAAGGGAGGACTCGAACCTCCGACGGGGGGAGCCGCGCGAACCGTGGCAAGGCGCAAGGTGTGGCTACACCGCGCGGCGTTGAGCTCTCGTGTTTGTCTACATGTATGATTGTCTTTAGTGACCATCACAGCTTACAGTTGTTTTGAATCATAGCATACTATTAGTACTGTAGCTATACGGTGTGATAATTTACCAGGGATATAGAGATACGCATGTACTGGAACAGGACGCGTAGTCATCTCGTCTAGCGATCTGCCCCCTTATGTAACTTCGATGCAACCTAGTCGGTTGTTCTGTAGTGAATCCCTTCGCCGTTTGGAGATATCGCTGACAGGCACATTGTTTACTGTACAGTCAGTTAACCTGCAGTCGCCTAGTGGAAACAGCAAGTTTCAATAGATTTTAATACGCTGTGACTTCCGCTGAACGCACTTTATGCCACGACACTTAGCCATTAACAATTCAAAATACGATACGGAATTCATAAACATTAATTTGCAGGTACGCTCTCTTCATTTTACAAAATACTGTATATGTCGTGTATAAACAAAGCTCGTTTAGTAACAGTTACTAAAATGAAGTGTGACAAATGGTGTCTGCAGCATTTGACTGTAATTGTAAGCCTGGAAAGAAACAGCATGGCATGATTGTAAGTACGATATTTATTTCTATATAACTTTCTTTTATTTTATAACACGTTATAGCAAACAAGTCCCGTACGTAGATCAGGTTGAAGATGGTCAGTCGAATCAAAGCAGTCCCTCATTAACGTATTCTCCTAAAATAGAAATGGGCGTTTTTTCCTTCTTCTTTTGCGGTAAAATGTCCTTCAACAGCTATCTCAAGACTATACGACAAAATTTACAGAAAGAAGTTTAAGCTACTTATTCGTCCAGTTAGATAAGAAACGTGTATTTTCTATAACGTATGTTTACTGTCATGGTACACGACATTTCGGAATGCGTGCTCAGCCTGCAGTCGATATACTGCTGTCGGCGTACCGCACAAACGCATATCGCCACGTGACTCACAGTGACAATGATGAATGTTCCTGAAGTGTAGCCACTACAAAACCCTCTGGCGTCATTACCTCCGAACGTTCGAATATGCGAAATGCATTATCGAAACAAACCGTCTACGTTGACGTAATGACCACTTACACACAATGGTACGACTTTTACGTTTCTTTTACTTTGTCGTTGCTGTTCGTTAGCCGTTAACAGAAATCGAAAAAGGAGGCATTCGAAACATTTGGGATGTTACGTTATAGGGGGAATCAAAAATCAAGTGCATTGACAGCCTAAGAAATAAAGATGTTCACCGAAAATCGGTGAGGAAAGGACTACATGTAAAGGAAAACATTACAGGAAGTCAAATAATGATAGTATATGGCAAAAGATCAGAGAATATCTTCCATGGAGCCAGGAGGAGGCATACAGGGCAAAAATTGTGAAGGAAGACAGAGATTAGAATATGCAAAACAAATAACTGATCACGTTTGGTGCAAGTGATACTCCGACGACAAAAGAAACGCTGCTCCTGATTGGACTGACAAAAAAGATAAAGACTAATAATAATAAAAGCTCGCAGAGGCACTCATGGCCAATGTCTTTCCGTAACAAAGTGGTTTCCTGATTCCATGTGTGGCTGCACATATTCATGTAGGAAAATGTAGTTCTTGTGTCCGCTCATTATCAGTGGTAGATATGATAGACACTGGGACGTACTACTGTATAAAAATTTGTTGTTTGATAACCATTTTTTTGTCATTTTCATTATTCTTCTCTTGAAATCCTTTGCTTATCCCATCTAATGATGGGATAAGCGCGTTAATCTAAGGTATGTTATCGAGACTGTTCTGCATTTTATCGGTTGACTTACACCACACGAGGTTGTGGTAGCATGAATCTTTCATACAATCTCAATATAAATAAGGCAATAATTCTTCACTCCGGATTCTTTAATTGTTAATTTTGAAAGCTTCAGTGGTACGTGAAAACATTTGCAGTGACTATAAACATAGTTATATGACCCGTTATATTTTTCTATCAGCATTATAATCTTCATTCGCACTAGAAATATCTTCTTTATCATTGTAAATGCATCGCACATACGCTAAACTCCCACAGTTACTAAACGTGCGTAGTGGCAATGTTTAAAGTGGTATTAGTTTGGAGCAATCAGTACAAAACTACGAATTTTATCAATAAATGTAGGTCACGGTCACAGAATAATCCAAAGAAATTATTGCGGAGAACAGCATTTCAGACAGTGAGAAAGACACAACTGCTTTTATGAAGATATCCACTTATTTCAAAACTGAGTAAACAATTAAATATATAGCAGCAAAAAGTTGCAGTCCTATTTCACATTGTACAATTTTTACTCTATAAAACATTATAAATTTATACAATTGGAGCCCCCAGTGTGAAATCCTTATTTTTGTTTATAAGTTCTTTTTTAAATAGTTTCTTCTGTATGACTGGCACACACACCATTAAAACAGAAAACTGATATTCCGTGGTCTCACTGAGGGCAGGATTGTTAAACTAGAAGAAACGTTTTCCATGGAAGTGCAGTTTAAATCAGTGTTAGTAAAAACTGGTCATAAGCACAAACTGCTATCATTTTTAATATTACGCTGTGTCAGCCCAGCAAAACTGTACACAATGTTTCCACTCCGTAATCTTAAGTCCGTAGATGAAAACTAATACTTTCCGTATTCTAGGGAACGCAAGGCACTAGAAGGAAAACTTAACCATATAAACAATCCGAGTGAGATTTATTGGACGATATTGCTTCTTCTCTTCGCTCTGCTCATTGAAATTCTCCAGCAGAAGTCCTGAATAAATCTTCCAAGTCCACGTTGGGCTCTTTCGCAACTGAAAAAGCAATTGAGCACACTCAGAAATGAACAGAATAAGAAGCTCAACGTTGTTCCGTGAGCAAATCGTGTATTGACTAACCGAGTACTTCGAAATATTTTCACTTGTGCTACACTTAAATTCTCGCCGTTACCAGCAGTTGAGCTACTGAAACACATCACCGAAACAGCTTGTAAATAATGCAAAAAAGTCTGAAGCTATTCTTATGTCTTGAGTAAAAAATTAAAAAAATAAAAATTATATAAAAAACTCTTCATTTCCAAATGTGACTTTAATTTCTTCAATTTGCATCATATCATTAGTCACACACTCATGAGAAACTTAAATGGATGTACGTACCTAGAAGCGTGTAGCAACCTCTGTAACGCCCGTAACGACGGCGACGCATCGTTGCATGGAATGTATGAGATAATGAAAAGCTCCCTTATTTATTTATTTATTTATTTATTGTTCCGTGGGACCACATTAAGGAGAAGTCTTCATGGTCATGGAACGAGTCAATACATGAAATTATAACACGATTGTAGAAACAGATAAAATGAAATATAAGAAACATATTCAGTTGTGGATTGTAGAAACAAATAAAATGAAATATAAGAAACATATTCAGGCGACACGTCGTTAGTTTAAATAAAGAAAATCAAGAATGTAACACTGGAATTTGCTTAATTTTTTAGCTCTTCCAGGAGCTCCTCGACAGAATAGAAGGAGTGAGCCATGAGGAAACTCTTCAGTTTAGACTTAAAAGCGTTTGGGCTACTGCTAAGATTTTTGAGTTCTTGTGGTAGCTTATTGTAAATGGATGCAGCAGAATACTGCACTCCTTTCTGCACAAGAGTCAAGGAAGTGCATTCCACATGCAGATTTGATTTCTGCCTAGTATTAACTGAGTGAAAGCTGCTACTCTTGGGAATAAGCTAATATTGCTAACAACAAACGGCATTAAAGAAAATATATACTGTGAGGACAATATCAAAATTCCCAGACTATTGAATAGGGGTCGACAAGAGGTTTTCGAACTTACACCACACATAGCTCGAACAGCCCGTTTTTGAGCCAAAAATACCCTTTTGAATCAGAAGAATTACCTCAAAAAATAATACCATTTGACATAAGCGTATGAAAATACGCGAAGTAGACTACTTTTCGTGTTGAAATGTCACTTATTTAAGATACTGTTCTAATGGTAAATAAAGCGGCATTTAGTTTTTGAACAAGATCCTGAACATGGGCTTTCCACAACAGCTTACTATCTATCCGTACGCCTAGGAACTTGAACTGTTCCATCTCGCTTATAACATGCCCATTCTGTCTGATTAAAATATCAGTTATTGTTGAATTGTGAGTTAGAAACTGTAAAAACTGAGTCTTACTGTGATTTAGCATCAAATTATTTTCCACAAGCCACGAACTTATTTCATGAACTACATTATTTGATAATGTTTCAATATTACACACAAGATCCTTCACTACCAAGCTGGTGTTATCATCAAACAGAAATATTTTTGAATCACCTGTAATACTAGAAGGCATATCATTTATATAAATAAGAAACAGCAGTGGCCCCAGCACCAATCCTTGGGGAACACCCCATTTAACAGTGCCCCATTGGAACTGAACATCATTACCACTCTCAATATTGCGGAGAATTACGTTCTGCTTTCTGTTCTTAAAGTAAGACGCGAACCAATTGTAAGCTACTCCCCTTACTCCATAATGTTCCAACTTCTGCAGTAATATTTTGTGGTCAACACAGTCAAAAGCCTTCGTTAAATCAAAGAAAACACCTAGCGTTCGCAACCTTTTATTTAATCCGTCCAGAACCTCACAGAGAAAAGAGAATATAGCGTTTTCAGTTGTTAAGCCATTTCTAAAAACAAACTGCACATTTGACAGCAAATTATGTGAATTTAAATGCTGCAGTAACCTTGTATATACAACCCTCTCGATAACTTTAGCAAACACCGATGGCATAGAAATAGGTCTATAATTATCAACATTATCCCTGTCTCCATTTTTATAAAGTGGATTCACTACCGAGTACTTTAATCGGTCAGGAAACCGACCACTCCTAGAGGAAAAGTTACAGATATGGCTAAGTACTGGGCTAACATACATGGAACAATACTTCAGTATTCTGCTAGATGCCCCGTCATATCCATGAGAGTTCTTGGTCTTTAGTGATTTAATTATTAACTCAATCTCCCTCTTGTCAGTATCATGGAGGAGCATTTCAGGTAACAGTCTCGGAACACTTTTTTCTACGAGCGCTATATGTTTCCCCGTTGGGACTAGGTTTTTTATTTAGTTCACCTGCTATATTCAGAAAGTGATTATTAAATACTGTACATATATGCGACTTATCAGTAACACGGACATTCCCACTACGCACTGATTCTATATCCTCGACCTGTCTCTGCAGACCAGCCACTTCGTTTACGACTGACCATATGGTTTTAATTTTATCCTGAGACTTAGCTATTCTATCTGCATACCACATACTTTTTGCCTTCCTAATAACTTTTTTAAGCACCTTACAATACTGTTTGTAATGGGCTACTGCATTTAGATTGTGACTGTTTCTAACATTCTGATATAATTGCCACTTTGTTCTACTAGATATTCTTATACCTTTAGTCAGCCACCCAGGCTGCCTGTTTGTGCTAGTACCCTGTTTTGAACGTTCTAACGGAAAGCAACTTTCAAAGAGCACGATAAAAGTCTTGAGGAAAGCATTATATTTATCGTCTACTGTATCAGCACTATAAACATCTTGCCACTCTTGTTCCTTGATAAGGTTTACAAAAGTCTCTACAGCAACTGGATCAGCTTTCCTAAAAAGTTGGTAACTATATTTAACATGTGTTGCAGCACAAAAATCTTTTAGACCTAAAATTTGTGCATCATGATCTGAAAGGCCATTCACCATTTTGCTAACAGAATGCCCTTCTAGTAATGACGAATGAACAAAAATATTGTCTATGGTTGTTCTACTGTTCCCTTGCACTCTCGTTGGAAAGAATACGGTTTGCATAAGATTACATGAATTAAGGAGGTCTACCAGCATCCTTTTCCTTGCACAATCACTTATACAATTTATATTGAAGTCACCACATATAACTAACTTTTTGTATTTCCTATAAAGTGAACCAAGAACCTCCTCCAGCTTTAGCAAAAATGTTGTGAAATCGGAGTCTGGGGATCTATAAATAACAATAGTTAGAAGTTTAGCTCCGTTAAATTTAACCACACCTGCACAACATTCAAACACCTTTTCAGTGCAGTACTTTGAAACATCAATTGACTCCAATGGGATACCGTTTTTCACATACATGGCTACTCCCCACGCCGCAAAGAGCTCGTATCTCGGAGCACTCACGAACTTTTCTACAGGGGCTTAATACGGGAGGAGGGGGAGGGGGGGTTAACGAGGGGTGGGGGAAGGATACAAGTAACTTCAAGTTAGTGGTACGTACCTCAAACCATTATGAATTATTTTTTAAAACCTCATTCGTTTACATTAACGCACAGCAGAAATCTGCGTTCTAACGATTGTCTAATGCGCTCTAAACAACATGTTGCTCCATGAGTAACGGCTGCAGCTGCAGCCAAACGGACAACCAGCCCGTGTGGAACATCTGTAGCTGTCTCGTGCACGAAAATTTCGTGTACTCCCAGAAAAATAAATGTATATGGGGCACCATCTGTAAAACAATATTCATGACATGTCACGTCAGTTCGTACACCGTTCGTGAAAATTACTAGCGTCAAAAATCTACCGCGACCACTATTGGGGAAACGGAACACCTCTGGACCTTCTGCCACATAAAAAAGTGTCTCCTGGACACATTCTCAAAATTTTTCAAAATTTTTGTCTGTACTTTTATTTACACCTTATATATCGATTTTGTTTTCTTTAAGCAAAGGATGTTGAGTTCTGTCTGCAGTGAAGTGCTTTGCTCTCTAAACTACAGTGCGCACTTACATCAAATGCTTTCTCGAAGTCAAGGAAAATCGTTCATAGACGAATAGCTCAGTTTCACTGGAATTTTGTACGTAAGCCATGCTGATCTGTATAGAGGACAGTTTCGTTCTCCAATATGGTTGCACGTGTTCCATAACTGCAATAAACTGAAGTCAGCGGTATAAGCCTATAATTAAGTGGATTTGCCAAATGACTCTCTTTAAAATAGCAACGATTTCCCCATTCTTTTGCATATGCCTGATAACTTTATTCGCTCCAGCACCGTTTAATAAACTACAGCTAGAGCGTTCTTTCGCATAACATGTGTATAATCTTACTGGTATTTCATCACATCTCTACTATTAAAGGATTTTAGTTGATTTCTACTTCGTGATCATACACATTGCCTGGCAAACATTGTGAAGCATCCGTGTTACGTCATCCAGAGCTCGCCTGGCGACATCCCACAGTACGGCGAGGTGTCACCGTTCGCACAATGAGCAGGTGCTACCATTCCAGGTGGCTGATAGCGACGGCTTTCCTAAAAGGTCACCACAGCTGACGGAGCTACATTGCCACGCTTTCCCACAGATGCCAACCAACTACTATAAGACGTCGTGTTACGTAGAGATCCAACGCGCGAGCGGCCTGTTTCGTGGCCGGTGGCAGCCAATCATACGGATGAGTACACTAACCAATGCCGCCAGGCTTGTCCAGTTAATCTACGTTCAGCTAAAAGCCAGTTTACGCAAGGCCACGGTTGCAGTCCACGCTAAAAGCCAGCGAGCTACCTCCTGCAGTAGTCATCACTGAGTTGAGCCACTGCCAGTACAGCAGACCTCCAAGCAGCCATTTTGGAATACAGATTGATAGGTGGAGAATTGTAACCATCGGCCATGGATCTTTTCGGCGGTGGGGTGCCTTACGTGCCCCAGTGATAAACATAGCCGTATAGTAGGTGCACCCACAACGAGAAGGTATCTGTTGAGGGGCCAAACAAACTTGTGGGTCCTGAAGAGCGGCAGCAGCCTCTTTGGTAGTTGCCGGAACAACGTTCTGGATGTTTAACTGATCTGGGCTTGTAACATCTACCAAAGCGGCCTCCTGAGAAAGCATGTGGAAATTACAGCCGAATTTTTTCCCGAGGGCATGCAGCTCTCCTGTGTGGCTAAATGATAATGTCGTCCTATTCTGTAATATATTCTGGAGGAAAAATAGTCCCCCACTCCGATCTCATGGCTCGGACTGCTCAGGAGCACGTCTACATCAGGAGAAAAAAAACTGGCGTTCTACGGATCGCAGCGTTGAATGTTAGATCCCTTAATAAGGCAGTTAGGTTAGGAAATTTAGAAAGGGCAGTGGACAATTTAGTGGGAATTAGTGAAGTTCCATAGTAGGAGGAACAGCACTTCTGTCCAGGTGAATACAGGGATAGAAATAGAAAATCAAATTGGGGTTAATGCACGAGTAGACTTAATAACGAAATGGTATCGCAGGTAAGCTACTATGAACGGCATAGTGACATGCTATTCGAGGGACAGATGTAGACTCTATCCACAATTTATTGATTATGAACTGTAGATTAAAGCTGAATAAGTTGGAAAAAGGTAAGAAATTAATGAGTTTGGACCTAGATAAGTTGAAAGAACCAGAATTGTTGAGAATTTCAGAGGGAGCATTAGCCAAAGACTGACTAGTACTGGGAAAGGGATACAGTAGAAGATGAATGGGTCGCTTTGAAGGCAGCAGAGGATCAAATACGTAAAAACGCAAGGCCTAGCAGAAATCCGTGGATAACACAGGAGATGTTGAAGTTGACTGAAAAAAGTTGAAATTATAAAAATGCAGCAAATGAAGCAGGCGAAATGAAATTAACAGGAAATACACAGTGGCTAAACTGGATGGTTAGAGAATAGATGCAAGGATTTAGAAACACATTTCACTGGAAGAAAGACAGATACCGCCTACAGAAAAACTGAAGAGGCCTTTGGAAAAAAGAGTAGCAACTGTATGTATTACAAGTGCTGAGATGGGAAACCAGACTTCAGCAAAAAAGAGAAAGATGAAAGGTGGAAGTGTATACAGAGCAACTAAACAAGAAACATGAACTTAAAGGCCATATTATAGAAATGGAATGGGACTTACAAAAATATGACATGGGAGAATTATACTGTGAAAAGAATTTGACAGAGCACTGAAAGACCTAAGTCATAACGAGACCCAGGGAGTAGACAAAATTCCGTCAGAACCGTTGACAGCCTTTGGAGAGTCAGCTTTGATAGAACTCTTCCATCTAAATGCGAGATATGTGAGAGAGCTAAACACCTTCACACTTCAGAAAGTAAGTAATAATTTCAATTCTAAAGAAAGCAGGAGCTGACAGGTGTGAATATTACCGAATTATCTGTATAATAAGTCATGGTTTGAAAATACTAACATGAATTCCTTACAGAAGAATGGAAAAACTGGTAGAAGCCGACCTTGGGATAAATCATTGTGGATTCCGGAGAAATTTAGGAACTCGAGATGCAATATTAACACTACGACTTATTTTAGTAGATGCATTAAGCAAAGGTTAACCTACGTTTATAGTGTTTGCACCCTTAGATAAACCTTTTGACATTGTTGACTGGAACACACTTTTTGCTGTTAAGAAATTCGAACGTGTAAAATACAGGGAACGAAAGGCTATTTACAACTTGTACAGATATAACACATCAGTTATGAGGACCGAGGAGTATGAAAGAGAAGCAGAAGTTGAGAAGGGAGTGAGACAGAGTTGCAGCCTATCTACGATATCATTCAATCTATATGTTGAGCAAGTAGTAAATGAAACCAAACAAAAGTTTTGAGTTAGAATTAAAATCCAGGGAGAAGAAATAAAAAGTTTGAGGTTTTCCGATGATTTCGTAACTCTGCCAAAGACAGCAAAGAAATTGGAAGATCAATTGAATGGAATGGACAGCGTCATGAAAGAAGGATATAAGATCAACATCAAGAAAAGCAAAACGAAGATAATAGAATGTAGTTGCATTAAATCAGATGATGCTGAGGGAATTAGATTATGAAACTAGCTATTAGGCAGCAAAATAACTGACTATGGCCGAAATAATGAGGATGTAAAATGTAGTCTCGTATTACAGGAAAAACATTTCTAAAGAAGTGAAATTTGTTAGCAGTGGGTATTGGAAGCTTGTTCTGAAAGTATCTGTGCGGCGTATAGTCATGTATGGAAGTATGAACAATGAACAGTGTAGACAAGAAGAGAATAGGAGTTTTTGAAATGTGGTGCTACAGAAGAATGCTTAAGATTAGATGGGCAAATCACGTAAATATTGATGTGGTTATAAATAGAATTGGGGAGAAAATAAATTTGTGGCGCAAACAGACTGAAATAAGAGATCGGTTGATAGGAGACATTCTGTGACATCAAGGGATCACCATTTTAGTATTGGAGGGAAGAGTGTGTGTGTGTGTGTGTGTGTGTGTGTGAGTGTGTGTGTGTGTGTGAGTGTGTGTGTGTGTGTGGAGGGAGGGGGAGGGATAAAAATCATAGAAGGAGACTAAGAGATGAATACAGTGAGTAGATGCAGACGGATTGAAGTTGGAGCAGTTATTCGGAGATGAAGATGCTTGCACAGGATAGAGAGGATAGAGTAGCATAGAGAGCTGCATCAAACCAATCTTCGGACTAAAGACCATAACAACAGGAAGAACTATATGACTTCTATTGCATTTCCAAGTTCCAGACCTAATTACAGGAAGTTACCCGATCCAGCAAGCTATTTGTGTTCAATTACACCAGAGTTCTACGTTCAGGGTGACTGCCCTAACAAACACAGTTGTGGTGTTTGTATTATGTATTTGAGTCGTTGTCTTCGACACTGCGCTGGATCGGGCGTATTCAGATCGCGTGCTACTGAACAGTTAGCCATGTCACAACACTAACTCTGTCGGTTTTGACATCACAAGAGTAACGCAATCGGTTTTGATTCGAAGCACAGACATTTAGCAACTCTTCGGTTGACGTTATGGCTGTCTCCGTTTCAGTTTTCTTTTCCTTTTCTTTTTTCTCCCCGTGGTTTGCTGCGGTGCAGTGTGATTGCTCCAGTCTCTGCGTATTTTCTAGTGACTTTCTGCTGGAACTCTCGAGAGTGTTTTACTCCTGTCAAGCATTGGTTTCACGTTCCGTACTATGAATTCTCATTGTGTGCGTGTTATTCGAGATGGCGGAACTAGTGATCTTTCCTGTTCTCATATTTACTGTCCTTCACTCCCTCCACACTATGCTGGACACGCTGGCAGCTGCTCTGGGCTAGTTGTTACACGACAGACGTTGTTACAACCCAGACGTTAGGAGTTCACGCCCTGCTTCCCTCCCCCCCCCCCCCTCCCCCCTCCAATCCATACCTGCCCTCCTCCGCACCAATTAGACTTTGTGTGGGACAACTGGACCTGCTATGTGGACCGCATGGATCAATACTTTACTGCTTATTGACCACATGGTGATGTAAAGAGCGAAAATTTTTCTTGTCCACCGTCGGTGCTCCTTTGTTAGAACTTGCAAAGCAACTTTTTCCCAATAAGCAACCAAGCCAGTTCAGTTATTCGGACATGAAACTTATACTACTCAAAAAAGTTTCGAGATTATCTTCCTGTGGCGGCAGCATCAGATAATGTTTCATGCATATAAACAATTTGGACAATCATATATTGAATGGATTTACTCTTTGCAAGGCCTAACCCATGACTGTCAGCTTATATGTGAAAATTCGAACTGTGTCCATTCTTACACAGATTCTTCGGTCGGAGTCATGTTACTTGTTCATGCTCCGGTCTTAGTACCCCGAAAAACCCGCCTTAGCCAGAGACCCCTCTTTAACTAACTGTTTGGTATGTGCTGCTGAACAAGCTCAAAGCTCCACGGGGGGTATCAGTGCGACGACTTTTCAGCATCCTTCTGCCTTTACCCGCTGTGCTCGGTCGGGTCGTTAGCGCCAGTCACTTAGACCTCGGGCCACACCTCGGGATACGCATCTCCCCCCCCCCCTTTCTCTCCTGCTGGCTCTTGCGCCCTCTTCGCATCGGGCTATGCCCCAGGCCCGGACTCCGCTTCATCTGGCGCTCACTCACCACCACGACCTCAGGCTGCGCCAAAGGGCCAGGACTCAACGCCTTCCGGGAAACTGTCGTCGCTCCTCAAAGCTTGCACCCAGAACTTCATCCATCACGACAGACTGTCTTGATCTTTTAGATGCTTAAAATGCCTCTTTTGCCACAAGCAGGGTGGCGAAGCTGATGTGCGTTTACTAAAACTACGCTGCAGCGGTCCTTCCAGTGTTACATGCGATCCAGTTTTTTTTTATATGATTGCCCGTCCAGGCTTGGGAAACCGATTCTTATACTTCTGACTTTGAAGATAAAATGCATCATATTCAATTATGACACTGTAATGGCCGTACTGCTCAAGATGTTTGGTCCACTGTATATTCAATTACACAGATTTTAGATAATGATAAAACTTTTCTTTGTTAACTCTACTCACTTTTGTGACGCTATTTTTGTGCGTTTGGACACTGATGGACACATTGTTAAATTTCATATTTGTATTGACTCTCCCAAGTCTGTTATTAATATGGATACAACGATCTCGTCGCCAGACCATGAAGACCCAATGGAAGTCTGCCGGCCGCCATGTCATCCCCTGCCTTGCAGCGGCAAGTGGACGCGGCATGGAGGAGCATGTAGTCAACAAACCGCTTTCCTGGCCGTTTTGCGGACTTTCCAGACCGTGAAATCGCTACTACCCGGTTAAATATGTCTTCAGTGTTATCACGAGGTTGAGTGCACCCAAAGCCAGTCATCCCACCAAAGAAAAATCATTGGCAGTAGCGGGAAACGAATCCGGTTCTCCGTATGTCAGTCATATACGCTGACCACTCAGCTGTGGAGGCGGACATATTAATGTGGATAGTTATGCTTTAATTTGTTCTCCGACATTGTTTCTACAGAGACCCTAAAAAATTGTAATAACCGTGAAATGCCTCTCCGCAGCAGTTGTCATGTGCATATATTAGTCAGGCTGTTTCAGACCTGAACCGTTACATTTGGTATATTATGAAGTGATACTCAGAGATGTTAACTTTCATGGGTGTTATTTTGGCGTCCAAAAGGAATTTTGATATAGCGTAATTTTTTTCAGGATTTTGAGATGTTCCAAAGAAGGCAGAAAAGTAATTTATTATTCTTTAATAAAAGATAATAATAAGCTTTGAAGATGTTATCTGTTTACGATTTCACATTTACAACTATATTCCATTTTTATACACCAGAAGATTCCAGTAAGGCTACACGTGTGACATGAAAAACTTTGTCGACAGAGGTAAAACAATATGTTAAAATACGGCCTTCATTGCGTTTTGTTTAATGCAACATTTTTTGCACATTATTTTACAGTAAGAGTCAAAATTTTCATCAAGTGTGTCACATGTCAGACTGTCCGTATCATCCTCAGTATCACATTCATCACTGCTGATGCAGTCCATGCTACTTCTGGGAGCTGTGAAAATAGTCATACATGTCTCTGACGATGCACATTTACAATATGTGGTCCAAGGTGAATTATATGATTTGTAACTGCAGTTACTTCACTTGCATGTCATATATCTACATGCTACTAATTCCATCAATTCAGCAGGCCCTACAGAACTCATTCTAGTTACGGGTACGTATGAATCTTTTTCCGCTTTTCCCACCGTAGTAACCAAGACATAATGTATAGGTGACAACTGCTTTGCTGATTTCCAGTAAATAACTTGCAAGTGGGCATGTTTTATGTGGTTTTTCAAGACTTTATCCCTTGCTGGAATCAACTTTTAAGTTGTAAGAGATTTCTCTTTTGGTTGTAAACAACTGGTATAGCAGTTGAGTGATTCACGTGGTCTATCGTTATATAAAAGACAAAAAAAAGTTAATTCCCAGCATTCATTATCTGATGATTATCAGTGTAAATCTCGCCTAGTAATTCCGAGCCAAGATTTTCACCTCTCGGGTGATCAAAAAGTCAGTATAAATTTGAAAACTTAATACACCACGGAATAATGTAGATAGACAGGTAAAAATTGACATACATGCTTGGAATGACATGGGGTTTTATTAGAACAAAAAAAAACAAAGTTCACAAAATGTCCAACACATGGCGCTGGACAGCAAAACGTCAGTAACTGTACATGACAATCGTGTATAAAAGTAACTGTAATGAGAGAGAGAATCAGATGCGCCAGCAGTCGGAGAACGTTGACATTACCTGTAAAGGCGCTTTTAGTGAAGCTGTATTACCAGAATGGGGAATGTGCTAGTTCAGCGTTACGATCCTATAGCCATAGGAAGATGGTTCGAACGGGAAAAGGTACGTTGACAAATGCAGCTGTGGCGAGAATGATTTCGAAGTTCGAAGCCACAGGTTGTTTAGACGATAGACCCCGTAGTGACCGACCGAGCACAAGATGTAATGCTGCTGAGACAGTTCAGGAAGAAATGGAGACTGTAGTGGGTTTGTCTATGCACGGGGAAGTCAGCGCTCGTGCAGTCGCACGTCGCAACGCCATTCCATACACTACTGTTTGGTTGGCACTTAGGCGTACCCTCCGATGCTATCCGTACAAAATCCATCGGCATCATGAACTGTTACCTGGCGATTTAGTGAAGCGGAGGGCACTTGCGGTGTGGGCGTTTCAAAAGATGGCGGACGATGACGATTGGTTGAGTGATTTGTTGTGGACCGACGAAGCTCATTTCACGCTCCGAGGGTCTGTCAACGCCCACAGCTGCAGAATTTGGGCTACCGAAAATCCTAGAACTGTCGTGTAAACTCCATTGTACGACGAGAAAGTCAGGTATGGGTTGGATTTACCACATCTACCGTTATCGGGCCTTTTTTCTTCGAGAACATGCGTGATTCTGGATTTGTAACTGTTACCGTGACGGGTGAGAGGTACGCCGATATGTTACAGAATCGCATCATCTCCAGCCTGGCTGATAAACACCTGCTGAAACGTACGATGTTTATGCAGGATGGCGCTCCACCCCATATTGCTAGACGCGTGAAAGATCTCTTGCGTACGTCGTTTGGTGATGTGCTCAGCCGCCACATTCGTCATGCTTGGCCTCCCAGGTCCCCAGACCTCAGTTCAAAATGGTTCAAATGGCTCTGAGCACTATGGGACGTAACTGCTGAGGTCATCAGTCTCCTAGAACTTAGAACTACTTAAGCCTAATTAACCTAAGGACATCACACACATCCATGCCCGAGGCAGGATTCGAACCTGCGACCGTAGCGGTCGCGCGGTTCCCGACTGTAGCGCCTAGAACCGCTCGGCCACTCCCAGACCTCAGTCCGTGCGATTATTGGCTTTGGGGTTACCTGAAGTCGCAAGTGTATCGTGATCGACCGACATCTGTAGGGATGCTGAAAGACAACATCCGACGCCAATGCCTCACCATAATTCCGGACATGCTTTACAGTGCTGTTCACAGCATTATTCCTCGACTACAGCTATTGTTGAGGAATGGTGGTGGACATATTGAGCATTTCCTGTAAAGAACATCATCTTTGCATTGTCTTAACATTTTTTGAACTTTTGTATTTTTTTGGTTCTAATAAAACCCCATGTCATTCCACGCATGTGTGTCAATTTGTACCATTCTATCTACGTTATTCCGTGATTCAGTTTTCAAATTTATACTGACTGATCACCCGGTACATGCAGCAGCCTTGTCTTTCCGGAATGTGTAAGATAATCACACCCCGTTGAAGCATATACTGCAAGTACATTCTCACATTTGTCACCCAGATATTGGCATTTGCTTTAATGTCAACCGTCTGCCCATTAAATCTCACTACACTACAGGAAATGCCCTTTTCCAATAAGAGTACAGTTGTAAAGCAAACACGTTTATATTATCACTAACATTCTGGCCAGAGACAGTGCCGGCCTTACTATCTCGTTTCACTAACAAAGGACTCATGTGTTGTGAGAGAGCGAATTGTACACTCCGGGAAATTGAAATAAGAACACCGTGAATTCATTGTCCCAGGAAGGGGAAACTTTATTGACACATTCCTGGGGTCAGATACATCACATGATCACACTGACAGAACCACAGG
Source organism: Schistocerca serialis cubense (assembly GCF_023864345.2). Taxonomy (NCBI): domain Eukaryota; kingdom Metazoa; phylum Arthropoda; class Insecta; order Orthoptera; family Acrididae; genus Schistocerca; species Schistocerca serialis. Next base: position 665,731,464 of record NC_064641.1, on the reverse strand, counting down.
CACATAGACACAGGCAACAGAGCATGTACAATGTCGGCACTAGTACAGTGTATATCCACCTTTCGCAGCAATGCAGGCTGCTATTCTCCCATGGAGACGATCGTAGAGATGCTGGATGTAGTCCTGTGGAACGGCTTGCCATGCCATTTCCACCTGGCGCCTCAGTTGGACCAGCGTTCGTGCTGGACGTGCAGACCGCGTGAGACGACGCTTCATCCAGTCCCAAACATGCTCAATGGGGGACAGATCCGGAGATCTTCCTGGCCAGGGTAGGACTTACACCTTCTCGAGCACGTTGGGTGGCACGGGATACATGCGGACGTGCATTGTCCTGTTGGAACAGCACGTTCCCTTGCCGGTCTAGGAATGGTAGAACGATGGGTTCGATGACGGTTTGGATGTACCGTGCACTATTCAGTGTCCCCTCGACGATCACCAGTGGTGTACGGCCAGTGTAGGAGATCGCTCCCCACACCATGATGCCGGGTGTTGGCCCTGTGTGCCTCGGTCGTATGCAGTCCTGATTGTGGCGCTCACCTGCACGGCGCCAAACACGCATACGACCATCATTGGCACCAAGGCAGAAGTGACTCTCATCGCTGAAGACGACACGTCTCCATTCGTCCCTCCATTCACGCCTGTCGCGACACCACTGGAGGCGGGCTGCACGATGTTGGGGCGTGAGTGGAAGACGGCCTAACGGTGTGCGGGACCGTAGCCCAGCTTCATGGAGACGGTTGCGAATGGTCCTCGCCGATACCCCAGAAGCAACAGTGTCCCTAATTTGCTGGGAAGTGGCGGTGCGGTCCCCTACGGCACTGCGTAGGATCCTACGGTCTTGGCGTGCATCCGTGCGTCGCTGCGGTCCGGTCCCAGGTCGACGGGCACGTGCACCTTCCGCCGACCACTGGCGACAACATCGATGTACTGTGGAGACCTCACGCCCCACGTGTTGAGCAATTCGGCGGTACGTCCACCCGGCCTCCCGCATGCCCACTATACGCCCTCGCTCAAAGTCCGTCAACTGCACATACGGTTCACGTCCACGCTGTCGCGGCATGCTACCAGTGTTAAAGACTGCGATGGAGCTCCGTATGCCATGGCAAACTGGCTGACACTGACGGCGGCGGTGCACAAATGCTGCGTAGCTAGCGCCATTCGACGGCCAACACCGCGGTTCCTGGTGTGTCCGCTGTGCCGTGCGTGTGATCATTGCTTGTGCAGCCCTCTCGCAGTGTCCGGAGCAAGTATGGTGGGTCTGACACACCGGTGTCAATGTGTTCTTTTTTCCATTTCCAGGAGTGTATTTTCTTGTGGTCGTGGGCATCTGACATTTGTCTATTATTTCCCGTCTCTTTATGAGAATTCACTGCTATTCCTCTTGATGTTTCAAATCCTAGGTCCATTGATATGTGGATGTTGTTCTCACCACATTAGAAAACAATCTGTAGAGCATAGCAAAGTAGTGTAATATCAGTTTTCCATGAGAAAATAATGACTTGTTATTCACTAAATGCACTCGAGTACCTCAATACTCGATGGAGCATAGAAAATCAGTTGGCTTTTTCTTATTATGGGTGCTGAGTAAAACAATATTTCGGGTAGCAAGTGCTGTTGTCAATGTCAGGAATAATTGTTTAACAAAATGGTTCAAATGGCCCTGAGCACTGTGGGACTCAACTGCTGTGGTCATAAGTCCCCTAGATCGTAGAACTACTTAAAACTAACTAACCTAAGGGCATCACACACATCCATGCCCTAGTCAGGATTCGAACCTGCGATCGTAGCGGTCGTGCGGTTCCAGACTGTAGCGCCTTTAACCGCTCGGCCACTCCGGCCGGCAATTGTTTAACAGCACCACCAGATAGGGACCTTTCTCGTTCACGGTTTTTTTAAATAGATGAAGTCTCATTATTGCCAAAATCAATATATGTGTCATAACCTCCTTTCACAGCATTTATCATGATAGATTGGAGGAGGGACGTTGGCCATTTCAGGTGATGCATTGAAGTGTTGCCATCAGTAAGCTGAACACGAGGAGAATTAGCTACTGAAGTAGTGACAGCAAGTTTCACTGCTTTGCTTACTTTTCGCTATTGTATTCATCAAATAATGACAATGGATTGCAGGTAGTTCATATTTAAGAATGTCTAACAAATTCTCTTTCTTTAATGACAGATAACTAATAAGCGAGCATATCTTCCCTTAATCACAGATTTCTTTTTTTTCAGCTGTAATGCTCTCCGTCAGTATGGCAATTGTTGTTACTTCTATATGAATCGTGTCCTAAAGGCAGTAAGCAATGAGTTTTTTAAAGCAGTGGCCATTCTATCACCAACAGCAAGAACATCGTGATCATTTACTCTTTTTATCAGCTTTCCGGTCAGTGACAATGTTGGCTGTACTACCTCGTTCAACTAACAAAGGAAGCGTGTGTTACGAGAGAGGGAACTGTATTTTATTGTGGTCGTCAGCATCTAACATTTGTCTGTGATTTCCCGTCTCTTTATGAGAAGTGGCTACCGTTCCTCTTGATGTTTCAAACCTTAGGACCACAGATATGGATACTTCATTGCGTATGTGCTGTGAAAATACCCACCCAGCTCTTTGATCAGGAGACAGCATCATCCCTATAACACACCATTTCGCTTTCCCACGGTGGATGCACATCTGTTCACGAAACTGGTCAAGGAATACAGAATTCCAAATGCCGGGTTCGTGTGAACATACGCATGCTCCTTTTCTTTTTTGGTAATGTATTATCTATTTCTCGTACGTGAACTGTCATACACCTTTCATAACTCCAGTGGCTGGCTGCAAAGGAGTATGGAAGCGTATGTTTCAATCAATGTGTTTCTAACAACATGTCTCCCTCTCTCTGCTATCTTATGAAGAGACGGATGATTATTACTGGATAAATACGAATTTCTACCCATAGCTTACCGGTAAGATTATCTCTAATTTCCTCCAACATTTTCTGAAGTTGATCCGTATCAGAAAGATTGATAATGACAAAAGTACGGAGAGATGTGACTACCATACATAAACGTGTAACTGTTTTTGGGCATGGTTTGCATGACAACATGTCGGGAACAAACATATGTGAAAGCAGTAACGCCAATCACAGGTAAATTCTGTAACGTTTTCATGCGGAAGCTAAAACTGCAACAAAAAAGTAAAAGGTATAATTAAGATGTTCAAGTTGCCCATCACCACACTACTGCTAATGGAGACGGATGGGGAAATTTTTCTCTTTCCCACTGCGAATATAACATATTTTATGATCCAATGCGTAGTTTTCGAGATATTTCAACGCCTTCACTAAAATTGACCACACAATGCACTACGTAATAAGACAAAATATATGACGTCATAAAAAATTTACTAAAGGTTATCCAAGTGGCACTCGCCACAGTATGGATTCTTTCATGTCTAACTATTACCTGCAAGAAAGAATTACTTTATACCAACTGTTACGGTATAATCAATTTTTACATTGATCACTGCCGGACTATATATAGGCACGATACAGGCACAATAGAGTAAACGTGCCCGTGCAGTTTCTTGTCACGTGGTTACGCAAATCAGATGACATTTCGGGCCTTGAACTTTTCAAGCGTATGAGTTTCGGTGTCCACTATTCAAGCGCCGCCAGACGGATCTCGGGTGTGGCGGACGACGGTGCCACACGTTCAAATACTGAAATACTGACATGGATAGTATGGTAGGGGCTATTTGTATAGGACAGCGATAATGATGATTTGACTTGCATCTTACTGTACTGATGGAAACAACACTGTGGTTGAAATCTAACTAGATCTGCAATAAGCAGATTATTAGCGACTGATTGCTGTAGATTTCTCAAGGACCAGTTACAACAGTTGTTGATCAAGTCGTCTCAGGACAGGATACAGCGTCTACATGATACACTTCCCCAACCAATCACTGTATTCACCTATGTCACACGGGGCTCAAATTGCCAAGTTCTGGGCAAATTTTACTCGATATTCTAATCACTGAAGTAACGCCACACACCCTCTCAAACTCTGAAGCTTCATTTCGTTTCCTCTACCTCCCTCTGAATGCTTCTCTTGTTTTGCCAGGCATTGCATCTCAACACCTGCCATACACGTGTTCGAGGAATGATTAAAAAGAGGCACAATATTACGGTCGTCCATAGGGAAACATTTTGAGATGGCAGAATAAAGTATTCAGAACTTCTGTCATGTCCAGTTCCGGCGCCAATACGACCACTGAGCGATTTAATACATAACTGTGATCAGAAACTTCGTGGCAGATTAGAACTGTGTACCCAGAAACTTCCTGGCAGATTAAAACTGTGTGCCGGATCGAGACTCGAATTTGGGATCTTCACGGTTAAGTTCGCTACTAAACATTTTTTCGCTTTCCCGCTATTTCTGTGTTACAGAAAATGCATGTACCGACAGTCAGTTTGAGGGAGGGTGGAGAGAAGGTGGGAAAGGCTTGAATCCCGAGGCCTGGTCTCGATGCACCCCTCCCCTGCCCCCTCCCCAAGCCTGTCAATGTGCTGGTCCCTCACATGGTACTGGCTTTTTTTACTTTTTTTTATTTTCAATTTTTTAAATCCTTGCAACTTGTTACACAAAAGCGGAAAGGAAAGAGAATGGTAGTTCGTCTCACATCGCTTCCGCCTCTTATAAAAGAGAAAAGTTCTTTTCCAGTCGTTGCCTGCATAAGGTTTTTTTAGTTAATTATCGTTTTCTTAAGTAAAAAAGAAAAACAAGACAAACAGCCAACAAAAATGAAATAAATTGAGTAACAATACTACTGAATGGGACCACGACGACAGTACCACTGCAAACACTTCCAATATGCAGTGGGTCTCTATCGCTCCCCCCCCCCCCCCCCCGCCCCCATTTACAATGTGGCCTAACAACTACGTAATGGTATTTGACTTCGCTGGCAGATTTGACTTCGCTCTCGGAAAGTAGGAGGATTAATGGACGCAATAGGACGTCAGCCGAAAAGACAGTCTCAACGAATCGAGATAGGAAAGCTAATTGTTTTTTTTAAGCCAGTATCAGTTTGCTTCTTGAGTATGACAGATGGATCGATGTCGTAGTGTTTCTATAGCGGGACAGCTACAACAATGATTAGTGACACTAACTCCAATACGAAACAGGCGCTCCTTCGTGAGTAACAGATTGTGTACCACGTGACGCCACGAGGACGCCACCGCCATTAACAAAACAGGAAGGTTAAGATGAAACCACACCGTTTTCCAAGAAGTTTGCGGTGATGTCCGTTCAACCAGCGACGTACAATCAAACCCTCTCCCACGCATTAACAGAAATGTGGTCGTGAGATGCTGCCTCTGTAGACTATCAGCCACGAAATAAATGACTAGCATCGATAGTCGAATCAAGACAGCTCGGCTGCAGACACTAAAATAACCCAGTCGCGAATGAATTTCGGAGAGCCAGTAAGCACGGTGCACCAGACAAATAACACATACGCTTTCTTTTGAGTATCGGGAAGATCCAAACCCCCGAGAGAAAGCACAAGCGCAACCGTTCTTATTTAAATTGAAAATGTCATACTTCGATTTTAAAAAAAAAAAAGGCAAAAGGAAACGCTTACGACTTCACTGCAGACACTGGTGGCTTGGCAACAACAATTTCAGCACCGTGCTGCGAGGGTAAATGCGGAAAGTCGGCAACAGTTAGTAACGTATCGCTCTGCTATTCCATTGCACCTGGTGAAGAAGTGGCACCAACCTCTTGACCGGTAGAAACGAGATCAACTAATGTTGAGTTCGCAGGAGAGCTTCTGTAAAGTTTGGAAGGTAGGAGACGAGGTACTGGCAGAAGTAAAGCTGTGAGTACCGGGCGTGAGTCGTGCTTCGGTAGCTCAGTTGGTAGAGCACTTGCCCGCGAAAGGCAAAGGTCCCGAGTTCGAGTCTCGGTCGAGCACACAGTTTTAATCTGCCAGGAAGTTTCATATCAGCGCACACTCCGCTGCAGAGTGAAAATCTCATTCTGGAAACTAATGTCAGTTTGCCCGGGTTCCCGGGTTAGATTCCTGGCGGGGTCAGGGATTTTCTCTGCCTCGTGATGACTGGGTGTTGTGTGCTGTCCTTAGGTTAGTTAGGTTTAAGTAGTTCTAAGCTCTAGGGGACTGATGACCATAGATGTTAAGTCCCATAGTGCTCAGAGCCATTTAATGTTAGTTTTCTACACTGTTTAATTGAAGACTTCAATACAAATACCCGCCGCGGGCTATTAGATCTAAGATGGCCACTTTCGTTGCAGAGGAAGCATGTCCCCTCTTGCCCACTATATGTCATATGAATGCGGTAAGCACAGACCTGTATATTGGAAGCAATGTTTCGTTCAACTACCGTCTCCACTGAACGGATTCCGCTATAATTCGAAACCGGTGTTGAGTGGATCAGCGTTCGCGTCGTCCCCTCACGTCACCATAAGGGAGCACCATATCCTTAAGCAAACTATCGTTACCTCCCGGTGGTAGATCGAAAACTCTGATATTGATGTAATTCAGTTCCGCGTTAGCAATAAGTGCCATACTTATGTAACCATCGCGATGATTAAAGGGAACTTGAGAACCATGACGCAAAAGCAACCTATCTGCTTGTAGTGGATCCAAAAACTTTACGAAAAAGACATAGTTATCAGAATCAAAAACAGACATTATGAACCTGATCAGATGTTACATGAATTGTATCAACGAGTCAATCATGAATCGAAAATGATCCGGGCTGGACGGAACACGTGTATATATTGAAACTAAAGCCGACTGTACCTTTTCTAGTAACACACTTTGAATCCATTGTCTACATTATGAGCGGACTACGCCGCTGCTAGCGAAACACTCAACTAACGCTATCAACCAAACAACGATGCGACACACACGAAGACACAACCAAGATGAAGAAAAAGCTGTCCAGGGGCGCCCGACGCTGCGGTGAGGTGATAAACTAACTACCTCCCTCTGGGCGCTCGAGCAGAACTAGTGCCAACTGAACTACTAGTCCCGCGAGTTTCGCAGAACTTCTGTGAAGTTTGGAAGGTAGAGACGAAGCACTCAGAGGTGTAAAGCTGTGCTTCGGCAGCTCAGTTGGTAGAGCAATTGTCCGCGAAGGGCCAAGGTCCCAAGTTCGAGTCTCGCTTCAGCACACCGGTTTAATCTGTCAGGATGTTGCGTATCAGTGCACACTCGGCTGCAGAGTGCATATCTCGTCTCAATTATGATCAGGTAAACCGATTTGGCGTAAGTTGTAAATTTCTTGTATTTTCCGTAGATGGATTACCAAAACTTTCCTGTCAAATTCATTGTACCCTTTCCGCATTGTTCTCCTTGCGCTCATTTTGGCTTCATACAACTTTTGCTTCACAGCTTTTTCTTCCCATAAATCTATATTAAAGCTCTCACTGCTTCCGTAAAAACTCTTTGTCACGGCTTTTGAGTCACTCTCAATCTTGTTCGGTACATGCCGGTGCCAAGCTTTGACCATTGCATTTGAATTTTATTCATTTCGCACTCCAAACCTATGTTTCCAGAGCTGAATAGTTGCTGTTGACTAGACATTATTGTCTTAATGGGAATTCCGCGATCGTTCATTAAATAAAATATGGCGTTTCAGTCTTCGATCGCTATTCTTTACTTTCAGTTACCGGTTTCGGGATAGCTGCCCATCTTCAGATCTGTTAGACAAAGTTAAAAATATAATTAATAAGAGAGATACAGTTAGTGATAGAAATATCTTAGTTTACAAAAAGAAATTTTGGAACGTATTAAATGCCAACATACCATATATTGCAGTTACAGAGTAACTTGTCCGTACAGAACAATCGGTTCGCTGTCATAAGTAAAGTAAATTTTAATCTGTTAAAACTTTATATCGCAGTTTTTAAGAGTAACCTGATTGGTAACAGTAAAAAGTGCCCTCTACCTATAACAATTGTGCATCTGTTATTATTTCACCGTATATATTAATGGTGAATATTCTTTTTAATAAAACAATTTTTAAAGTAATAACATATGAATAATCTTTTTTGAGTGGACCATGAAACGAAAAAATTTACACTAATTTAAAATTTCTTTATAAAGAAACATAAAATATAATTAAAATGTAGATATTCTTTCGAAAATGTGCGTTTCGTCTTCTTTGTTTTGATTGGTGGTGGAGTGGATTTCCCTACGTCAGAACGTATACAACGCCACGCCGAGTCCTCTTCCGTCACGCCCAATTCACCTCGCCGCCAGTACGCTGAGGGCCGTTCCGCTGCAGCTGTTTCTTACTGGGGCGTGCTGTTGCGTTCAAGAGTAAGCCTAAAACAGGTCTTTAAAAATCTCATAATAACTCCTGTGCATAAAATCGCTTTGCTCATTAAGTAGTAGGCTTGGGGTTTTTCTTTGATGAGCGTATATTTCAATGTCTTCGAGCACGTTGAGATAGAGACTTTTTGGAGCATTATGTAGCACCTCCATTTATTCATTTATATTACTCACTTCATGTTTACTCCCTTTTACATGTGTTCCAAATGCTGTTCGATTGCTATGACTGCAATGTTCCCTGCACCGAATTTCAAACTTCCGCCCTGTCTGTCCTATATAATAACTGTCACATTCAGCACATTTGATTGGAGGGAGCAATATACAGCTTGACTCCTCCGTGAAGGTATGTTCTCGAAACTTCAACAAAAGCCCGTACCGAGCCACTGAGCGTCTCTCCTGCAGAGTCTTCCATTGGAGTTTATCTATCATCTCCGTAACGCTTTCGCGATTACTAAATGATCCTGTAACGAAGCGCGCTGCTCTCCGTTGGATCTTCTCTATCTCTTCTATCAACCCTATCTGGTACGGATTTCACACTGCTGAGCAGTATTCAAGCAGTGGGCGAACAAGCGTACTGTAACCTACTTCCTTTGTTTTCGGATTGCATTTCCTTAGGATTCTTCCAATGAATCTCAGTCTGTCATCTGCTTTACCGACGATCAACTTTATATGATTATTTCATATGTTGCCCATTGCTTGCGACACTTCTGTGTAATTGCAAAAGTTAAGTATTGTAATTTTGCCTTTGTAAGATAACTCTTTAATACTAGTTGTTTGAATGTTTGTCTAGCGAACCGAGTACGTGGGATTCCTAGACACCAGAAGTTCTCCAACTGCTCAAAGCATTTTTCAGGAAAAAAGACGACGTTGGATGCTTATTACGGTAGTATCAGGAAACTTACTCGCGATAATTATCCAGATTTCTTCTGAAGCACTTTCCCATTAAGCAGGAAAACAGGGTATTGAACAAAACAATAAAAAATTTGCAGAGAATATGGACTCTCAAACGCATAGATTAAGAGCTATGAGCACTTGTTCATCTTCACTACTGTGAAACACGCATGTTCTACTGAACAAGTATTCGTAGCCCTTAAGGTATGCATTTTAGAGCACCTGTTTACTAGCATTTTTTGTTGTTTTGGTCCATACCACCACTTCTGTAAGTTTTCTACTATTGTAGCTGTAAACGTATTCCACTATCAGTCAGAAAAATTTTAGTTGGAAAGCAACTCGGTCGTTTCTGGGCCAGCGTCCCTTACATCAGCTTGATATATTTATCAATTAAAGTCTGTAACATCATCACGGATTCACGCTGTATATGTCAATCTGAATTTAGATCTTCGGTGCTCTTTCCTTCCTGTTTCCGCCAGATTCTTGTTCCTAATATTACTTGGGCGTTACTACTTTTACTAAATGAAATTCTACCATGAATGCATTGGCTCAAAATGGTTCAAATGGCTCTGAGCACTATGGGACTCAACTGCTGTGGTCATAAGTCCCCTAGAACTTAGAACTACTTAAACCTTACTAACCTAAGGACATCACACACATCCATGCCCGAGGCAGGATTCGAACCTGCGACCGTAGCGGTCGTGCGGTACCAGACTGTAGCGCCTTTAACCGCTCGGCCACTTCGGCCGGCATGAATGCATTTGTAGTTGCCTGATAGAGTATTGACATTTTCTCTTTTCGATTAGCGAGGGCTAAGCTCGTCTTCTGAGAAGAATGTAAACGATCTTTCGCTAACTTAAAAAACCTCCATGTGCACAGTGCATGTTCTCTGTTAGCAGAGTAGCAGTTTCGTTTGCGTAATGCAAATTTGACCTATTAAGGTGGCCCTGCAACTCTCCATCGGACAGCGGAGGACGTAAAATATGCGTGCGACATCGTCACTGAAAGGTGTGAGTCCATTGCGTTCCAAATCAGTCGTCCGTGATCGATTCTGAGCGCAATGCTGCAGATAGTGAGTCACACTTCTGCCCCGCGTAGGGAGCTATATGATGGAAAACTATTTGGCTTCCGAATCCGATCGGCATGCTTCACTCATGTCGACATGAGCTACGATTTGCAGCCGATTGCACCCATTACATTCAATAGCCACCAACAGCCTCTCTTCCTCATCTCGACGGAGAATTCTCGCTTACACAGTGGTCTTCCTTCTCCGCCTTCCTCGAACTTCCTTCTACTTCCACTAAGAGTAATGCAATCTAAATCCCCTTCGTGACATCTTTATTTGGTTTTTTTGTAGCTTCTCTCATTCACATGAGGAGACACAGTTTCTTCAACAAGGTCGCCGTAGAAGTTCTGTCTTCCGTTTCCATTCAAAATTTTTCTCCATATGTCTTGACGCAGACGCGTTATAGTCTAACCTGTCTTCCTGCGTTAGGTGCATGCCTTAGCTATTCTTCGGACATAACAACTTTAGTTTGCAAAAGTTAAAAATACGATCCCAATTAACGTGATAATAAGCAAAGAAGCCGCTTAAATCTGTCTCAGTCCAGGTTTCTCTCCTACAAAGGGCAATTCTCCGAATAGCTTTATTATCCTTCCAAGAAAGCTTAATTAGATAATTGGCGTACTCTAATTAGCGACGAGGGGTTATATGAAATCTTCTTACAAGAAAACATTCACCTACCGAGAAGTTTGTTCATCATGTTATCTTATTTTCTCGTTGGGTTCCTTGGAAATCCATTGTTACTTTTTAGAGGTGTACGTGGCTGTAGCACCACTGCTAACAACTGGCTCGCAACAATTCACGTCTGGGCTCAAAAGTCCTATTATCTAGCTGTACAATCTGCCACTGCTAGTTGTGGCGGGCGTCTTTGCTGCATGGGCGTCCAGAACGTTGTCTACGGGTGTGAGAATGTTTATGTGACCTCTTGTGCCAGAATCTTTGCACAACTGACGCAACACGTACAAATTGTATGGAAATTCTCCGAAAGGACCAACCCGCCATTCAGAAGGCCCCAATTTGACTCCTTTATACCTCATCACTTGTCTGTAACAAGCACGAGCGCGTCTGCGTTGTATGGTTGCCTGCTTCCTCCACACGGTTGCACCACAGAGCCTTTTGCCTGCGAGTTTTCTCCATTAAAGGGTAGACACAGATGTTGTTCTAGTAGCTATGCCGCTACGCTGTCTTTTGGGGGACTAAGTTGAAACCAGTATCAGTACAGCTACCATGCCGCAAGTGGTATAAGCTGCCAGCGGATTAAAATCAACGTCGTTTTTCCAGGCGTACAAACTTTTATGCGGCAGTGTAGCTTGAAGGTAATTCGATGAACCTGCTGCCAGGCACTGACTTGTGAATTGCAAGGTAATCGTGTAGATGTTAACGGAGAACCTATTCCGATATGCGATAGAGACGCTGTTAGAAGATACACTGAAAATTCTGCGAGGGAAAGAATTGAAAACAACAATAAAATGAACAACATTAAACAGTAATTTGTGTTTGATACAGCTCACATTTAGAACGACAAAGTGAGTAACAACTGATTTAAAAAAAGTGCAAGAAATCCAAGATTCCCGTAAATGGTTGAACAGACCAACAGAGTAATCAAATATACAGATAGGTTATGATTTAAGCAATGGCATTCCAGAAGTAATACCAGCTGCAGAAAACCTCGAGAGTATGAAGAGGGAAAAAGCATGTGGAGAGGACAGTGTAACAATATAAATAGTTAAAACGGAGGAAACATAATTTATAAGCAACTTGATAAACATATTACAGAACGTTGCGGAGAAAGGACAATATCTAAAACTGAAATGCTGTAGTTATATAAAAAATGGTTCAAATGGCTCTGAGCACTATGAGACTTAACTGCTGTGGTCATCAGTCCCCTTGAACTTAGAACTACTTAAACCTAACTAACCTAAGGACATCACATACATCCATGCCCGAGGCAGAATTCGAACCTGCGACCGTAGCGGCCGCGCGGTTTCAGACTGTAGCGCCTAGAACCGCTCGGCCACTCCGGCCGGCTGTAGTTATATACATCATATTACTGATTTTAAATTATAAAGAGAGACTGCAGACTCCTCAGCGTACTACCCGTAATGTATTAGATATTCCCAAAAATTATCGCTATTGAGGTAGAAAAAAAAAAACTTTCATCATGAGAAAGGAGACGCTCAATTACGGTTGAGCAGATGCAAATCACGAACAAAGCTGAGCCGTGCGTGGGTTTATATGGATTCCTGTTCTTTGGGAAACTCTTTGGCTAGCGTTGCTTAGCTAACGTTTCCTTGTTGTCTCGAATGATGGCGGCCTGGCGGCTTAACGCGGGCTTCACAAGTGATCTGCTGGAGTTTGACTGTTTTCGTTGAGCTACATGTCGTATAGCAGTTTTTACATGAGATCTGTGGTGGTCACTCATTGTATCTGTACGGTATGCGTTTGTATCGCGGGTTGAGCCTTCGCCTAGTTATACATTTACAATTCAGCCCTTATCGCCTTATCGTGGAGCGAGGTGATATTCTGAGTCGGACGTCGGACGAGTTCCCGCTGCCTTAGCTGTTGGACGTGGCAGCATACACTATCCATGATTCGTTTTGGCCTAATACGGGAATGACAATGACCACCATTTCTTGTGGGCATTACGTGTTGGACATGAATCGCAAGACAAGACTACCGCCTCTCCCACTTCTTTCCTTGAGTGACGTTTGTTATTTGACAGTAAACTGATTCAGATCGTTCTTCTGGCCGATACGTGGATTAGTATTCTGGCAGTAAGGACCTGTTTAAATCAAGTAATGATTTAATTGTAAGAAAGTATCAATTTCAGAAGGAGTATCAATTTCGTAAATTATGTTTCAGTGTCTGCAATTCCCCACATTTAAGTGCCTTTGGTATATATTTTCTTATTTTTGGTGGAACAGGGCCAAATAGACTTAGCTTTATGCCCTCATGTTTATGTTGTATTTGGTGGTCACTTGCTGTGTAAATTTCATTTGTAATCTGTGTGTATGTTCCAGAATTTCTCGAGCAACTTTCTTGGTGGTCGATCGAAACTGAGTCTTTACTGCAATTGCCTAATTTATGAGCTTTAGGCCTTTCAGTTGCTCGTAAAAATGGTTGGTAATACCCAAAGTCTGCCTATAGGTGTGTACAGTATTTTACATTTTCTCTTTTCTGTGATTATGTATATTAGTGAAACAGTAATTCCCTTTAAGTAGTTCATAGCCGTCATGTAAAATTAAAATTTTTAATACTAATTTTCTCATCTACGAGACTAACATTTGTTGACGCAAAAGTTTGCTTCACAGACGTGGACATTTCAAATTTTCTACTTTCCATGACTGTACAAACTAATAGGACAACAGTCTGGTTGCTTTACAGCTACGCACGTCATTTTTTTTACAGTTTTAAGTAGTAATTTTATTTACACGTTCAGTCTGCCATGTCTTCTTCAGAATGTACATATTATTTCAAGCTTAGGACACCTGTTGATGAGCATTAAAGAAATTGTTATTTGAAGGGATAAATAATTGCTTTAAATTTTCTACTGTACCTATTAGTGGAATAACATTTCCCCCTCCCCCTCCCCCCTAGTTGCTCCACAGCCGCGTATGTAAATTTACTGCTATTAACTCTTGTACCTATGTGTTGTGGTATTTCTTGGTACCACAGTCTATTCTGTCTGTCACAGACGTATATATTATTTCTAAGATAAGCTTTGTGTTGATGGTACTACAGAAACTGTGGTATGAGAAAAATTTTAATAAAATTTGAATACGAAAAAATATTATTTGTTTTTGTAAATTAAAGACAGGTCTATCTGATAGATAAGCAAATTTTCTTTCAGACATTATTTTATTTTCGATCAGCACCTTACTACACCCAGATCGTATCTCTCCACCAGCTCACAACCATTATAACGAAGTAATGAATATGAATTAGCGATTGCCTCCAATTTATTGACCCTGAAAAACGTGAACTCCGTTCACAGGGATCGGTGGATTCGTTAGAACCGACCGACCGCCGCGTCGTTCTCTGCGAATGGTGTCTTTAGGTGCCATATGGAGGATATTGGAGTCAACATAACACCGGTAATCGAATCCGAGTCCTCCACATTGTAGTCAGCCGCGCTGATCAGTCAACTGTGAGAGTGAAATTATTGAATCGATTGATATTTTTAATTCAGCCTTAACAATATTTGTTCCTACAAGGCGTAGAATCAGCATTTGTTGGTATACTAAAATATATATGTCAATATGTCAGCGCTAAAAATAAATAGAATGTTGGAAAATTCAAAAATGCATGAAAAGCCAGGCAGAGGGATTCCATATCTATTCTCAGCAATCCTAGATGAAATTTTCAGGTCCAAAAACGGGATAGAAGATGAAATATAAGTTATTGAAACATACACAATTCACCGCTGGGTGGTGTTTTTGCACTGCATACTGCTAGCGCAAATAAACTGGAATATGTCAGCAGAATTAATACTTCGATGAGTCCATAACCAGTGGCCTGTCGTCTCCATCAGCAGTAACAAGTCATTAAACGACTACTTGAAGCACCCAAATTACACTTCGGTACGTCTTCTTCATTTGCCAAACCACAGATTCTTCAGAGCAACAGAATGGAAGTCACTTACAGAAATAAATTTTATTACTTTTTTAAGTTAGTAATATGGTCCCAAAGAATCAGAGAACAGCTCTCAGGTTTCATTTTTCATTCAACGCTTACTGATGTTCCGTATGCATTTGCTACTGTCGTCCAAGAAATTATTTGTTTCTAGAACCAGAAGCCCTGAAATAGCAATTTTCATAGAAAACTTTAAGATTTCTGTGGAAAAAACAATCATGAAGATTTGATATGTAGACAAACGAATACTCTTTCCAACAGCATTTAACGCAGGTATGGTTCAGGCGTCCGTTTTTAGACACAGGAGTTTGGATGTCATTTATCTTAGTAGTAAATTATTCTTTTAGACAACTTTAAAAACTTAACAAACAATTCTAGGTTTCATGAAGAAACAACAAGACAACGATATCACAAAAGAAGAGCTTCCTAAACCATTCACCTGAAGACATCAAACCACTTAAATGTGGAGAATTTTGACACGACAGAAATTTTTAACGACCTCAGATTTCATTTGAATGAAAATTAATGAATCACATGAACTAAAAATTACAGAAATGCATAATCCGAACTGTTCAACCACCTTGCCTAGTTTTGCAGCCTTTTTCAATTGTTTAATTGAAATACAGCACTTCAAACTTAGCCAGAATTTTTGAAATAGCACTGTAACTTACAAAGTACTAGGTTTTGTGGATCAGAAATTTGTATGTTTCATATTACTGCTTAGCACACCTGCACTAGAAATCTGACATGTGTGACTGTCAAAGTTTTCTAAAACTAGACACTTGATGTTTCTTATATTCACATGGCAGCTTCGTAGATTTTGAAAAGAGAAAATTATTATTAATATGAAACTTGACATAAATATGTCAACATGATTTAAGAAGAACAACGGTGACCACAGCTGCAATGCCAGGAGAAGAAATGAATTTTATTGCTTGCTATTAAAGCTATCAGTTACTCAGGAAGGAGTTCAACTTGCAGCCGAAAAAATCTTTGATCATTTCCCCCATAAGATGAAACTGGGACACTCAGCAGAAAAATGATCGGAATTTAACCTAGCCCATTAGCGCACTGTGTGATTGAGATGTTTTGTACGCTAGAAACGTTTGTTTCTTTACTGGTTAAATTATGGCCGATGAAATTCTACTCCACTGTAAGAAGTCTCCATTACTTTTTTTTCAGTGCGCTTAGTATAGCCACTTCTGTGGTCTTTTACACTGAATTCAGGTCCAATATTTCTGTTCTGCTTCTGAATCCAGTTATCAACATCTCACGTTAATAAAACGTTGTATATATTCTGGACACTCATTAAATTTCCCAGTCCTCACTCATTGTTAATTACACACATTGGCAAGCAGTCAGCCTCTCTTTAACAATTACCAAATTAATCCCGTTCACGTAACCCGTAGCTTCTCACATGATTCCAGGAATCGAGAGAGAAGGGTCTCGACAATCGCTGTTTCCTTTGATCTCTGACCAGGTCTTGTGCAGGCTCGTTGGTTCCGATATGACCGCCTGATCGCCACAAACAGAGGCTAGACTCGTCGCTGAATACTACAGCTGTTACTGCTCAATGTAGCAATTGGCCCTGGCTCGTCTGTGATGAGCTGTTAGATGTAAATGACGCGTGGCAACTCGACCCGGCTTCCTGTAATCTGTTATCGACGGTGAGTGGTGACACTCACTGCCTGAAACCTCCGCTCGTCAACGTTGAAACGTCGCCTCAACCATCGCTTTCCAGTGTAAAGAAACTAAAATCTGCGTATTTCCAAGGTCTAGCTTCCATCACTAGAAATGTTACACAAGAATCTCAAAAAGTGATAAAGATAAAATATAAATGAGAGTAGTAAAACTCCATAATCACTTCCATTCCAACCAAATCTTCTTAAGATGTACCGCATGGTTATACTCTACTGGCCATTAAAATTGCTACACCAAGAAGAAATGCAGATGATAAACGGGTATTCATTGAACAAATATATATACTAGAACTGACATGTGATTACATTTTAACGCAATTAGGCCACATAGATCCTGAGAAGTCAGTACCCAGACCAACCACCTCTGGCCGTAATAACGGCCTTGATACGCCTGGGCATTGAGTCAAACAGAGCTTGGATGGCGTGTACAGGTACAGCTGCCCATGCAACTTCAACACGATACCACAGTTCATCAAGAGTAGTGAGTGGCGTATTGTGACGAGCCAGTTGTTCCGCCACCACTGACCAGACGTTTTCAGTTGGTGAGAGATCTGGAGAAAGTGCTGGCCAGGACAACAATCGAACATTTTCTGTACCCAGAAAAGCCGGCCGAAGTGGCCGTGCGGTTAAAGGCGCTGCAGTCTGGAACCGCAAGACCGCTACGGTCGCAGGTTCGAATCCTGCCTCGGGCATGGATGTTTGTGATGTCCTTAGGTTAGTTAGGTTTAACTAGTTCTAAGTTCTAGGGGACTAATGACCTCAGCAGTTGAGTCCCATAGTGCTCAGAGCCATTTGAACCATTTTGTATCCAGAAAGGCCCGTACAGGACCTGCAACATGCGGTCGTGCATTATCCTGCTGAAATTGAGAGTTTCGCAGGGATCGAATGAAGGGTAGATCCACTGGTCCAACACATCTCAAATGTAACGTCCACTGTTCAAAGCGCCGTCAATGCGAACAAGAGGTGACCGAGACTTGTAACCAATGGCACCCCATACCATCACGCCAAGTCATACGCCAGTATGGCGACGACGAATACACGCTTCCAATGTGCGTTCACCGCGATGTCGCCAAACAAGGATGCGACCATCATGATGCTGTAAACAGAACATGGATTAATCCGAAAAAATGACCTTTTGCCATTCGTGCACCCAGGTTCGTCGTTGAGTAAACCATCGCAGGCACTCCTGTCTGTGATGCAGCGTCAAGGGTAACCGCAGCCATGGTCCATGCTGATGCAAACGTCGTCGAATTGTTTATGCAGATTTTTGAAGCCTTGCAAACGTCCCCATCTGTTGACTCAGGGATCGAGACGTGGCTGCACGATCCGCTACAACCATGCTGATAAGATGCTTGTCATCTCGAATGCTAGTGATACGAGGACGTTGAGATGCAGCACGGCGTTCCGTGTTACCCTCCAGAACCCACAGATTCCATATTCTGCTAACAGTCATTGGACCTCGACCAACGCGAGCAGCAATGTCGCGATACGATAAACCGCAATCGCGACAGGCTACAATCCGACCTTTATCAAAGTCGGAAACGTGATCGTACGCATTTCTCCTCCTTACACGAGGCATCACAACAACGTTTCACCAGGCAACGCCGGGCAACTCGATCAGAATCGAGGCATTTGAGATGTGGTGGTACAGACGACTGTTGAAAATTAGGTGGACTGATAAGGTAAGGAATGAGGAGGTTCTGCGCAGAATCAGAGAGGAAAGGAATATGTGGGAAACACTGATAAGGAGAAGGGACAGGATGATAGGACATCTGCTAAGACATGAGGGAATGACTTCCATGGTACTAGAAGGAGCTGTAGAGGGCAAAAACTGTAGAGGAAGACAGAGATTGGAATAAAACAAGCAAGTAACTGGGGATGTAGGTTGCAAGTGCTACTCTGAGATGAATATGTTATCACATGAGAGGAATTGGTGGCGGGCCGCATCAAACCAGTCAGAAGACTGGTGGGAAGAAAAATAAGAGAGAGAGAGAGAAATTGAATTTTAATCAATACGTTTCACAGGCATGGAAGTACTGAAGTATCAGTCCGATAGCGCGCATTTAAGGTATACATAGTATAACACTGTCTGTTTCTGTTTCTGTGTGTCATTAGACTGATCTGGTTTATCTAGGTGCAATAGAGCTCACTGTTGCATTCTGGGTACTGCAGCTTCGTTATTTTTTCTTTCATAACGGGCAATGCATACAGCTGACATTTTGTTCGAGGTTATCGGATATCCAAAAGTTGTCTCGCCTGTCGTGTCCTCCTCTCCCGCCACCTTTCTGAAGCTTTTATCACGTTCGCAGTAGGTGTCGCCCTCACGCCATTCTCTAAATTTAAAGCAGCGGCGCAGCGAGAGCGAAGCAATAACCCGGACAGGAGACGGCGCCGTAAATAACGCGAATTCCATCAACCGGACAGCAAGGCGCTGCGGCGGGTGATCCGTGTTGAGGGGCGTACATCACCGTCTGTCAATGGCCACTGTTCTGCCCGCCCCCTCGCCCACGTCGCCCACACCACATCGCGCCACACCATAGCATTCCTTCCATGTAATCCCTCCACGCGACATGCAGTGGAAACTGTTTGCGGCGAACGAATGCTGACTTACGCGCCAGAATAAAAAGGTTAACCGACGAGTACTTTGCAGCTTACAATGCAGTTCATTGCAATCGAATAGCCCAGGCAATTAAATGATGAAGCTGGTCTAGGACTGACTAATACCTTCATCTACATCTACACTACAGGTCATTAAAATTGCTACACCACAAGATGACGCGCTACAGACGCGAAATTTAACCGACTGAAAGAAGATGCTGTGATATGCAAATGATTAGCTTTTCAGAGCATTCGCACAAGGTTAGTGCCGGTGGCGACACCTACAACGTGCTGACATGGGGGAAGTTTCCAGCCGATTTCTCATACACAAGCAGCAGTTGACCAGCGTCGCCTGGTGAAACGTTGTTGTGATGCCTCATGTAAGGAGGAGAAATGCGTACCATCACGTTTCCGACTTTGATAAACGTCGGATTGTAGCCCATCAGGATTGCGGTTTATCGTATCGCGACATTACTTCTCGCGTTGGTCGAGATCCAATGACCGTTAGCCGAATATGGAATCGGTGGGTTCAGGAGGATAATACAGAACGCCGTGCTGGATCCCAACGGCCTCGTATCACTAGCAGTCGAGATGACAGGCAATGGCTCTTAACAATGGCTCTGAGCACTATGGGACTTAACTTCTAAGGTCATCAGTCCCCTAGAACTTAGAACTACTTAAACCTAACTAACCTAAGGACATCACACACATCCATGCCCAAGGCAGGATTCGAACCTGCGACCGTAGCAGTCGCGCGGTTCCGGACTGAGCGCCTAGAACCGCGAGACCACCGCGGCCGGCGATGACAGGCATGTTATCCGCATGGCTGTAACGGATCGTGCAGCCACGTCTCGATCCCTGAGTCAACAGATGGGGACGTTTGCAGGACAACAACCATCTGCACGAAAAGTACGACGACGTTTGCAGCAGCATGGATTATCAGCTCGGAGACCATGGTTGCGGTTACCCTTGACGCTGCATCACAGACAGGAGCGTCTGCGAACGTGTACTCAACGACGAACCTGGGTGCACGAATGGCAAAACGTCATTTTTTCGGATTAATCCATGTTCTGTTTACAGCATCATGATGGTCGCATCGGTGTTTGGCGACATCGCGTTGAACGCACATTGGAAGCGTGTATTCGTCATCGCCATACTGGCATCACCTGGCGTGATGGTATGGGGTGCCATTGGTTACACGTCTCGGTCACCTTTTGTTCGCATTGACGGCACTTTGAACAGTGGACGTTGCATTTCAGATGTGTTACGGCCCGTGCCCCTACCCTTCATTCAATCTCTGCGAAACCCTCCATTTCAGCAGGTTAATGCACGACCGCATGTTTCAGGTTCTGTACGAGCCTTTCTGGGTACAGAAAATGTTCTACTG
This sequence comes from Schistocerca serialis cubense, assembly GCF_023864345.2. Lineage (NCBI taxonomy): Eukaryota > Metazoa > Arthropoda > Insecta > Orthoptera > Acrididae > Schistocerca > Schistocerca serialis. The sequence continues at coordinate 665,710,853 of NC_064641.1, read as the reverse complement.
CTGCCATGGCAAGCACATTCTCCAGATCTCTCACCAATTTAAAACGTCTGGTCAATGGTGTCCGAGCAACTGGCTCGTCATATTACGCCAGTCACTACTCTTGACGAACTGTGGTATTGTGTTGAAGCTGCATGGGCAGCTGTGCCTGTACACACCATCCAAGCTCTGTTTGACTCAATGCCCAGGCGTATCAAGGCCGTTATTACGGCCAGAGGTGGTTGTTCAGGTTACTGATTTCTCAGGATCTATGCACCCACATTGCGTGAAAATGTAATCACATGTCAGTTGTAGTATAATATATTTGTCCAATGAATACCCGTTGATCGTCTGCATTTCTTCTTGGTGTAGCAATTTTAATGGCCAGTAGTGTATATACACCACAAGCCACTTAATGGCCTGTGGCGGCAGCTGCTTTTTGTACCACTCTTACTTCCCCAATTCCTTTCCAGTCGTGAGTAGTTTCTGGGAAGAACGATTGCTGAGAAGCCCCTGTGTGAGCTCGGGTCTCTCTACCTCTGCTCGGTCATTTCACGAGGTAAAATAGTGAATCAGCTGCCCCTACCTACGGGCTCTACGCAACCCGCAATGCCTTCAAACACCCCGCGCAAGATCTTCATATTCTCTCGCTCATTACACGCAAACTATTATTCCTACAGAAAAAACTAACAATACCTTTTTGTAGGACATTTTGTAGTGGAATGCGTTTTCTCTAGAGGCAGTAGTTTTCGAATTATTCAAGAAAAATATCCAAAAGTGACCTTCAAACGCGTTTTCCTTGAATAACTCGAAAACTGTGGCCTGCAGCGAAAAGTATCCCTGTACAAAATTTAACTAAATTAAATTTCGTTGCAAAACCGACTGTCCATTTTTTTTTCCTTTACATTAGGACTAGTAGTTTGTGCGCAATGAGTGAGAGAGTATGAGAATCTCATGCATGTTTTTGAAGGTGTTACAGGTTGCTTAAAAGCAAGAGATAGGGCAGCAGAATCACCCTTTACAGTGAAAGGAAACCATATAGGGTGCATCATAAAAATGTAGAACACAGTTTAAACTATCATAAAAAACTTCCTACCTACAAGGTCAAATTTCTAAAAAAAAGTAGTGTTGTGTTTGCTCAACAAGTGACATCAAGTTGGTGTTATTAACAAGATCGACACATATTTGAATTCTCAAGTGAGGAAGCAGGTCGTTCTGTGGCATTGGAAGACTGAGAATGTTGTTGCGGTTCAGGGACAATGAATAAATTGTTATGGGACTGATCTACCATCTAAGTTAAGAATTACACGTCTACCATACAGATTCGAGGGTTGTGGAACAGTATGTAATGTGTATAAATAAAGACCGATTAGGGTGACATCGCATTGCTACAAATACTGAATCCCCAATTCAATTGGTGGAACTGTTTCACCATTCAACAAACAAATCCCTTCAAGGCAAGGGTCACGTGAGATGTGTTTAAGTGCTAGTAGTGCGCTACCCTTTCTGAAGAAAGGTGAGTTGTCTGTGTAGTGAGTTGTGTGTGTACAGCCTGAAGATGGTGCAACAGCTAAGTGATGGCCATCAACTTCGGCGAGTACAGTTTCGTGAGAGGGCTCGGGATTTGGTTACATGTGAATCGATTTTTATGAGTAGCACTATTCTGTCGGATGAAGCGCAATTAAACTTAATGGAATTGTCAACTGGCATAATTGCGTGTACTGGGCTGAAGATAATCCTCGCATTACTGTTGAACAAGCTGTGAATTTACAGGAGTAAATGTATTGACTGTCTGCTAGGTGACTCATCGGGACTTTCTGTTTTGATGGTAATGTAACTGCACAAACATTCCAACAATTCTTGCTGCCATCCATACAGTATACGGTAATGATAGGTTTCACTGTCAACAGTTGGCGCCTCCCCCCCCCCCCCCCCCCCTCGACCAGTAGAGTTTCCCAGACGCTCTCTAGAGCTCAGCCTGCTTGATTTTTTTTCCTTATGGTGCACAGCAATAGCTGTGGTGTACCATCGTGAACCACTAGACCTGCAGAAATCTCATTGGTGTAACGTACGCAATGAGGCGTGACAAGGAATCAGAAATGTCTCTATGTTGAAGGACACTATTTTGAACACTTACTATAACGAGTTTCAGTTTCACCAGAAACTACACATTTACTTTTCCCAGAAATTTAATTTTGCAGATTGGAAAATAAATTTTCCATGACTGTTATAAGCTGTGTAAACATTTTTGATGCAATCAGTATATTGGTTGACTCTTCTAGGAACGTAATCTCTCCGCATTTGAACCCCGTAATGTAGAACGCTTCTCTTGTATCGATTGTAACTGGAATTGGCTAAGCATCGCCGCAGCACTTTCGCGCTCTGTAGATCAGCCTGTAACGAAATGTATTGTCCTTCTCTCGATCTCTATTTCCTCTGTCAATCCTGTCTGGTTTGTATTTCAGACTGACGAGCAGTATTCAGGTGTTGGACGAACGACGGTTCTGTAAGCTACTTCCTTTGTGGATGGATTACACTTCCCGAGGATTTTTGTAATGAATCTCAGTTTGGAACCCATCTTAACTGTGATCATTTTTATGTGATCTGTCCATTTTAAATTGTTCGGTATACGTGCACATATTTAATGGATGTGACTGCTCCCAGTGATTTTTCTGCAGTCGTACAATAATGGGCCTTTCTGATTATTTATACGCATTAAATTAATTACGTTACATTTTTTTTTATGTGGAGGATCAACTTTTAATTCCTACTCCAAAATCATTCGCTTCATCTTTTATAAACGGGGGTCCTCAATAAGTAACGGACACATCTTTCTTCTCGGCCTGTTTCTGTCAAAAAAAAATGCGGAATTTGTTGCTGAAAATCGTGGAATATTTCCTCTTCAGCTCCTATAGTTTCACGAAGTTCCGACAGGTGGTGGCGTTAGGCGTCGCATTCAAAATGATGTCTTAAGAGGAAGTGCGTCTTTTGGTGGAAAAACAGAGCTTTGCAGGTATTCTTAGGTACCTAGAGAATGTCAGTGGCAACCTGGCGGTGAACAAAAGCACGGCGAATCGTTGGATGACGTGTATGTACTCGTCTTAACAATGTCGTGAAAACCTGTCCGATCTCCCGCGTGACGGCCGGCCGCACGCATCTATGACTCTTGCGATGTTGGAACGTGCGGATCCTCTCAACGAAGGATGAAGTATGCACTCCACGAGTAAGCAGTGTGTTAACGATGGGAAAGCTATTGATGTAGACAGACATTCGCTCCAATGTCGACCAGTGGTCTGGTACTACGTGGGCATAAAGGCCCTCCCAGTAAGGTGGAATAATGCCGTCGTATTGAATGGAGGTTGTGTTCAGAAATAGTTTTTTACCCAGAAGAGTGGAGGATAATGTGGTGTATTGGCATCCTGAATAAAACTAACCTGCTTTCATAAAAAATGTATTGTGTTACTAATTGAACGCCCCTCGCATATTGTAAGGAGTAATGGTCCTATAATACTTCCTTGGGGCATGTCTAAAGTTGCCTTTACGTCAGAAGCTCTGTCTCTCCGTAGAGAAAGACACGCTGTATTCTGTTCGCTAGGAAATTTTCAGTTCGGTCATACAGTTCGTCTGACATTCTGAACGCTCGTCTTTTGCTCATTAAGTGCTAGTAAGGAAATGTATAGAACGTGTTCTAGATATCATGGAACACGGCGTCAACCAGGAAGACTTCATGTTCTTGCTTTCTGGTTCTGGCGAACGAACAGACCGCCGAGATAGATTTGAGACGATCGTCGTTCGCAGAATCAACGTTTATTCCTGCAGAGGATCATAAAAATTCTACGCTATGGTGACGTCAGCGACACAGACTTTGAGTTTTCTCGAAAGCGTGAACGATCTGCCCTTCTCTCCAATCACTAGGAACATTTCGCTCCTCCGCCGACTTAAAGTACGCTGCTGCTACAAGAGAAACAATTACTTTCCCATACTCTATGAAGAACTGTATAAGTATCAAATCATGTCCAGTGGCCTTTCCGTTCAATTTCTATACCATGGTTATTAAATTCCATATCTGTTATTGTTATATCCTAGCCAGTAATGCCACCCGAGCCCGCTGCCAAAAAGGTTGGCAGCATCAAAGTCCGGACGCCGTCCGCATAAGCAGCGCCAGCGAGACAGGAAATCGCCGCAAGTCTGCGCACGCCACCGCTGGCTTCTGGTTTCTTAAGCGCTGGAGTCGCGAGCGCTAGGACAGTTCTGTATTCGCCGCTCAGTTGTATACTCGCCGCCGAATTGTGTACTTGCTAGTCAGTTGTGTGTTCATCGCAGCAGAGTTGTTGTTTGTCGTCAGCCGACGCTGACCTAGCCGCTCCGACTCGAACTAGACAGATTTCTGTAGACACGGAGTTCACTACTGTGTTTCTGTATCTTCGTTAATAAAGATAAGTACCGACTTTTATTTAATCAGAGTGTTTGGGTTTTCATCTTTCTGATCACTGTCCCAGCGGACCGGTCGGCCCGCTATTAAAAGTGTGGCGGTGACTTCGTAAGCCGTTTCTACAGCGAATTGCTTGTCGCTACGAACGCCGCCACAAAGTTATTTTGATGTCCGTGCGACTATTTAAAGGAGAAGAAACAGTTCCATCTTCCTCAGTGAAACAGATTTGGAAATTGTAGTTCAGAATTCCAGCCTTCCCTCTGTCATCCTCTGTTTCAGTGCCGTTTTGGTCACAGAGTGTTTGGACAAATGGTTTTGATATGGTTACTGATTTAACATAGGATCAAAAATTTGTTAGCTTTTTAACTGTGTTGTTAGATAGGATTTTTACTTTGCAATTCGTTGAAGCTTTTACGCTTGGCTCTCCTTACGCTAATTTTGTCTTTGTTCCGGTTTCATTTTCTATAAGGCTTTGGCTACTTCTAAATCTTCAGTACAGCCCGCTTTCCTTCCAGAACAGTTTTCTAAGGCGACAGTCGAAACACGGAGTGTCTTCAACCTCCTTCTCAAGTTTCCTGAGCACATATTTGTCTAAGGCGTATTGTACAATAATTTTGAAATTATGTACTGTTATGGTTAACGTTTTCAGTGCTGGAAAAATAAAAAAGGCTGCATCACAATATTCTGGGTAATGACACTCCTGTAAGCGTCTCTTAGATTGCAATCAAAAGTGTTACAATATTAGTGATCGCTGTCATTCTGTGCCAAAATTGAGTAAATACGAGGGTAAGTCCATTATTATCCGCAAAGTAGTTATAAAATTTTTTTGTAATCAAATAGGAAACTTACAAGAACATCATTTTTCGACATAGTCTCCTTGTGTTTCAACGTGCTTGGTCCATCGTTGTACAAGCTTCCTGATACCCTCATAAAAGAAGGTCTAGGTTGAGTTGCGAGCCAGAAATGCACCACTTCCTTCACTGCTTCGTCAGAGGCAAATCGACGACCCCGTAATGCCTGTTTGTGTGGACCAGTCAAGTGATAGTCAGAAGTGGTAAGATCGACACTATATAGAGGGTGATACAGTACTTCAAATTTGAGTTTCTAGAGCGTTTCACCAGTGTGGGCAGCAGTATGCGGACGGGCATTGTCGTGCAACAACACAACACCTTTTGACCGCAATCCTCGGCGTTGGCTTCGAACTGCAGCCTTTAGCCTGGTAGTAAGCATCTCATCGAAACGTACACTGTTTATTGTTGTGCCCCTTTCTCCACAATGTCCCAGCACTGGACCTTGTGTGTCCCAAAAACCGTAAGAATCAGTTTTCCTGCGGACGATTGGATCTTGAACTTTTCCTTGCATGGCGAATTTGGAAGTTTCCATTCCATACTCTGCCGTTTATTCTCCGGCTCGTAATGCTGCATCCTGTTTCGTCTCCAGTAATAATCCTGTCTATGAAATTGTCCCCTTCATTACCATAGCGATCCAAATGTTTTTAGCAGATGCCCTAGAGCGTATGTTTATGAAACTGTGTGAGTAGTTGCGGGACCCATCTCGCACAAACTTCATGAAACCCCAGTCTGTTGTGGATGATTTCGTAGGCAGAACCGTGATTAATTTGCAGACAATATGCCACTTCAATAGTTAATCGTCTGCCTAAGACAATCATTTCACGTGAACGCTCAATGGTTTCTTCATTTGTGGAGGTAAACGGTCGTCCGGCTCCTTCATCGTGCGTAACGCCTGTGCGACGATTTCGAAATTTTTCAATCCATTCGTAGACACTCCGTTGTGGCAAAACACTGTTCCCGTAGTGTACCGAAAGTCTTCGATGAATGAAAAAGGATCACTGAACGTTACTCTTCTTTGGTGTAAATAGACAGCGGAGCAGCCATGATTAACAGCAAGGCAGCGATAACCAAATTAACCTAGCAGTTTGAAAATTGCAAAGATGTAACAAGAAATAAACAAATCATGCATCATCAACGTAAAACGACAGTACTACCAAAATAAACAAAAATATTGCGGATAACAATCAACTTACCCTCGTATTAACAAAATTCGTAATTTATTTAGATGAAGCAAATAGTATTCCAACTGTGCCACAGTGTCCTTCATTTACAATGCCTCCATACGCAGGCAATTTAACATTAACCCTTGGCAAATGGTAAGCAAAAAGGCCTCTTATTCCTTTGACAAGTCGCAGTAGATTTTCACGTTAAGATCCATGCCAATGAAGGATAAAACCTCTGGTAGCGTTATTAACAGCAGCCATTATGGAGAAGTAGAACTTTATTAGGTGCATTAATAACTCTCAAAGATACTCCACAAAACGGAATCAACTGGCGTAGTTTATTTAGCACGTATAAGAAATAGAGAAACGCCGCGGTGTGATCACAGCAGATTTTAAGTATAACAAAAGAACGTGAAAAATTAAAGATATTCATTTCCTGTTAAGGGCAGAGACTGTGCATTATCTTCGACGTCTCCATAAGGTTGTCTTTCAACAAGATAACACAAAACCACATATTACTCGTGCTGTCCTAACCGACGTCGACACTGAAGGCGTTCGACTACAGTTCTGGCTAATCTGTTCTGCAAATATCTGATGTATTATGAAAATTTGCTCATGGAATTCCGACTCTGCCACACCATCACTCACCACCAACCTGACACCATTTATCACTACAATGATTGATGAACTTTGACACAGAGATAAAGAAACATGGAAAGATGTACCCGTATCTGTCGTCGAACTTCATTTCGACACCCATCCGGATTGCTACCATAGTTGGCTGCTCTGTGCGTAACATTTCCCACCCTATTTACATCCAGATACGCTGCAAATTTAATGGTACATTACTTCTACGATACCGTACAAACACAATGAGTAACATTTCGTTCGTTATTTGCTGTCATTTCTGGCGGTGCTGTTTTAATATCTAGCAGTTTTATTACAGGCTGCTATTGAATTTCTCAGTGAACATTGTTAGTGTGCACGTGGTGTGTGTGTGTGTGTGTGTGTGTGTGTGTGAGGATGGGTGTGCGTGAGTGCATACATGCGTGTGTATGTAAAACATCATGCTTTTCCAGCGAGATTGTATATTAATATTCTGTTCTGGAAATGGAAATGAGCGTTTGGCGTCTTTGGCCGGGAGGCCCCTCGCGGGGCAGGTCCGGCCGCCATATCGCAGGTCTTATTACATTCGGCGCCACATTGGGCGACCTGCACGCCGGATGGGGATGAAATGATGATGAACACAACACAACACCCAGTCCCTGAGCGGAGAAAATCTCCGACCCAGCCGGGAATCGAACCCGGGCCCAGAGGACGGCAATCCGTCACGCTGACCACTCAGCTACTGGGGCGGACATTCTGTTCTTAATGAGTGTCACACATTGTGCAAAATATTGGAATTCTGTGCTACCGTTCTAGTTTATTCCATACTGATCAACTCGCAAGAAAGCCGAACAACCAATCATGTTTTTTAGGCTCTAGCTGATAATAATCCTTCTCTGGTTTATAATGAATGGTTTCTCTAAACTTTTCTCAGGGAGAGAAGAACTATTGCATCGACGACACTTTGGAATAAAGAAAATGAAATGATCGGCTTAGCTGGTTTTCGCAGACTCCCATTAATAGAATGATGCTAGACCGTGCATCAGTACTGAAGGTTTGAATCGCCAGTGCTGGCGTGGCTAAAATTGAATTCTAGAAATCATAATCGGACTTAGTAAATCATAAAAAGATAATGAAGACATGTTGTTTGATTGATAATGTAAATTTGAATATATCGCAGATGCCTATAATGGAGCCCGATAAATCGCATCACCGTATCAAGACCTGTATATTGCCCTCCTTACAAATTCTGAAACAAATAGAAATGGGTTAGGAGAAAGTAAATATAAATATGTTAGTAAACATCATTATTCTATTTTAACGTATACGTGGTCATAAAATGTGCAAGCATGAAAAATACCGTAGATTATAGTGTTCGTCTACAACAAAACTGAAGAGGAAACAGAGTGTAACTAGAACGTTATTCATCACGATCACAGACAAGAGCTTCCTGTTATTATTGATAAATGGGAAAGTTTTATGAACACCAGAAACATGTATTTTATAAGTTTGCTAAGTACTGTAGTGGTGTTGGATATATTTTTACTTTTCGTTTCATATTAATTTTCCTTTTTGTTGGGGAAATTGAGTTTTCTAGCGCTATGGTAAATTTGATGTGTTTTATTTATTTTTGCTACAACATCCCTCTGTCTTTTTGTTACAAATCGACAGTTTTCGAATAAAACATGAGTTAAACATTAATTTCAATTTTTCTATAAATACTGTTTACTTTTAATTAACAGACTAGAGGATAACTAGGTCAACAAAAGAATGTTACGTATGTTACCCAGCCCTTAACACGTCCTCAGTTTCCAGAAAGTTCATCACTTCCAGCTCTTAGGGGAATGCAGTACGACACTGATCACCTATGCAAAGAAAGCGATCGTTATAAAGTAACGCACAATAAGTGTGCAACAAACCTAACGTCCAGGTAAAGCTGGTATGACTTTAACTGATCAAAGCTGCTAGAAAAATTACCGTAGTCTACGCTTACTTATGATATTCTACAGCACCCCAAGATAGTTTTACAACTCTAGCTAGCTTAACAGTTGCATCGCTGTCTTTCCGAAAAAGTGCACCCGCACGAAGCGTTTTTTTGTTGAATGTTGCGCAAATACTTAATACTTCAAATGCATAAATGTCTCGCATTTCATGAATGCGGGTTTGTCGAGAAAGGATAACAAACATCAAAGTCCGTAACAACTCGTCCTATATGGGCATCTGAAATAGCCAAACGTGATGAGATGGTTTACGTAGTGATGTTTATTTAGGAAGGTTTTGTTGAGTCTGACCGATTCTTCTATCGACAAGAAAGAAGGGCATATCTATGGAGCTCGGAGGGACACCACGAGTCTCTCCTGGAAGTCCTGTACAGTAGCTTATCGTAATCAGGAGAACACACTATGAAATAGCCTGAAAATTTATAAATTTTAATAAAAATCTGAAAAGTCATGAATAAGTTTAGTTTTTATATACAGTGGCCCTCCCTCCATGAACCATGTACCTTGCCGTCGATGGGGTACCTTGAGTGGCTCAGCGATACAAACCGCCCTACCAATACTTGCAATGGCATCAATCTGGGTGATTAACTGACCTGGCCTTGTAACATCAGCCAAAGCGGCCTTGCTGTCCTGGTACTTCGAACAGCCGAAAGCAAGCGGAAACTACGGCCGTAATTTTTCCCTAGGGTATAAAGCTCTACTTTATGGTTAAATGATGATGGCATCCTCTTCAGTAAAACATTCTGAAGGTAAAATAGTCCCCCACTTCTATCTCCGAGCGGTAACTACACAGGAGGACGCCGTCATCAAGAGAAAGAATATCTAGAACTCTTAATCGGGCAGGTAAGTTAAAAAATTAAAAAGGGAAATGGATAGGTTAATGTGGGAGTTAGTATAGTTCAGTGTCAGGAGGAAAAGGTCTTCTGATTAGGTGAATACAGGGCTCTATGGTCAAAATCAAATAAGGGTAGTGCAGGAGTGGGTTTATTAATGAATAAGAAAATCGGAATGAGCGTAAGGTACTATGAACAGAATAGTGGACGCATTGTTGTGGCCAGGACATAAAAAAAGCCTACAGCCACCACAGTAGTACAAGTTTATATGCCAATCAGATACACAGACGACGAAAAGGTTGAGTAAATGTATAATCAGATAACAGAAATTATTCAGGTACGAAGCCGGAAATTTAGTTATGATGGGGGACTACAATTCGATAGTAGGAAAGGGAAGAGAAGGAAAAATAGATCGATATGTACCGGGGAAAAGGAATGAAAGAAGAAACCGCCTGTTGGAATCTTGCACAGAGCATAATTTAATCATGGCTAACACTCGGATTAAGAATCATAAAGGGTTGTACTTGTGGAAGAGACCTGGAGACACCGGAAAGTTTTAGATGGCTTACATAATGGTAAGACGCAGATGTTGGAAGCAGATTTTAAACTGTAAGATGTTTCCAGTGGTAGATGATTTTGTTATTTGCTTAGCAAAATAACTGATATGGCTGAAGTACGGGGAATTTAAAATGTATACTGAGAATGGCAAGAAAAGCGTTTCTAAATAAGAGCAGTTTACTAACGTCAAATATAAATTTAAGTGTCAGGAAGTCTGTTTTGAAAATATTTGTATGGAATGTAGCCATGTACGGAAGTGAAACATGAAGGATAAATTGTTTAGACAAGAAGAGAATAGAAGATTTTGAAATGGACTGCTACAGAAGGATGCTGAAGATTAGATAGGTAGGTCATATAACTAATGAGGATGTACTGAATAGCATTAGGGAGAAAGGAAATTTGTGGCACAACCTGACTAGAAAAAGTGATCGGTTGGAAGGAAACATTCGAGATACCAAGAGATCACCAACTTACTATTGGCGGGATGTGTGGGGGGTAAAAATCATACAGAGAGACCAAGAGACGGATACAGTAAGCAGATTCAGAAGGATGTAGGATACAGTAGGTATCTGGAGGTAAAGGGTCTTGCACAGGACAGAGTAGCATGGAGAGCTGCTTAAAACCAGACTTTGGATTGAAGATTATAGCAACAACGACAACAAACGACAAAACAGTGTCCCAGGAGGAATGGCCAGTATTCAGGGATATGACAAGCACGATCATACGAAGCAAAAAGGTCTAGTAAACTTGAGATCCAAACTGCATACCTTAAGAACTGAGAGCACCTTTTTTTTTCTTTTTTTGGTCATCAGTCTACTGACTGGTTTGATGCGGCCCGCCACGAATTCCTTTCCTGTCCTAACCTCTTCATCTCAGCATAGCACTTGCAACCTACGTCCTCAATTATTTGCTTGACGTATTCCAATCTCTGTCTTCCTCTACAGTTTTTGCCCTCTACAGTGTTTTCCACATATTCCTTTCCTCTCCGATTCTGCGTAGAACCTCCTCATTCCTTACCTTATCAGTCCACCTAATTTTCAACATTCGTCTATAGCACCACATCTCAAATGCTTCGATTCTCTGCTATTCCGGTTTTCCCACAGTCCATGTTTCACTACCATACAATGCTGTACTCCAGACGTACATCCTCACAAATTTCTTCCTCAAATTAAGGCAGGTATTTGATATTAGTAGACTTCTCTTGGCCAGAAATGCCTTTTTTGCCATAGCGAGTCTGCTTTTGATGTCCTCCTTGCTCCGTCCGTCATTGGTTATTTTACTGCCTAGGTAGCAGAATTCCTTAATTTCATTGACTTCGTGACCATCAATCCCGATGTTAAGTTTCTCGCTGTTCTCATTTCTACTACTTCTCATTACCTTCGTCTTTCTCTGATTTACTCTCAAAACATACTGTGTACTCATTAGTCTGTTCATTCCGTTCAGCAGATCATTTAATTCTTCTTCACTTTCACTCAGGATAGCAATGTCATCAGCGAATCGTATCATTGATATCCTTTCACCTTGTATTTATATTCCACTCCTGAACCTTTCTTTTATTTCCATCATTGCTTCCTCGATGTACAGATTGAAGAGTAGGAGCGAAAGGCTACAGCCTTGTCTTACACCCTTCTTAATACGAGCACTTTGTTCTTGATCGTCCACTCTTATTATTCCCTCTTGGTTTTTGTACATATTGTATATGACCCGTCTCTCCCTATAGCTTACCCCTACTTTTTTCAGAATCTCGAACAGCTTGCACCATTTTATATTGTCGAACGCTTTTTCCAGGTCGACAAATCCTATGAAAGTGTCTTGATTTTTCTTTAGCCTTACTTCCATTATTAGCCGTAACGTCAGAATTGCCTCTCTCGTCCCTTTACTTTTCCTAAAGCCAAACTGATCGTCACCTAGCGCATTCTCAATTTTCTTTTCCATTCTTCTGTATATTATTCTTGTAAGCAGCTTCGATGCATGAGCTGTTAAGCTGATTGTGCGATAATTCTCGCACTTGTCAGCTCTTGCCGTCGTCGGAATTGTGTGGATGATGCTTTTCCGAAATTCAGATGGTATGTCGCCAGACTCATATATCCTACACACTAACGTGAATAGTCGTTTTGTTGCCACTTCCCCTAATGATTTTATGAATTCTGATGGAATGTTATCTATCCCTTCTGCCTTATTTGACCGTAAGTCCTCCAAAGCTCTTTTAAATTCCGATTCTAATACAGGATCCCCTATCTCTTTTAAATCGACTCCTGTTTCTTCTTCTATCACATCAGACAAATCTTCACCCTCTTAGAGGCTTTCAATGTATTCTTTCCACCTATCTGCTCTCTCCTCTGCATTTAACAGTGGAATTCCCGTTGCACTCTTAATGTTACCACCGTTGCTTTTAATGTCACCAAAGGTTGTTTTGACTTTCCTGTATGCTGAGTCTGCCTTCCGACAATCATATCCTTTTCGATGTCTTCACATGTTTCCTGCAGCCATTTCGTCTTAGCTTCCCTGCACTTCCTATTTATTTCATTCCTCAGCGATTTGTATTTCTGTATTCCTGATTTTCCCGGAACACGTTTGTACTTCCTCCTTTCATCAATCAGCTGAAGTATTTCTTCTGTTACCCATGGTTTCTTCGTAGCTACCTTCTTTGTACCTATGTTTTCCTTCCCAACTTCTGTGATGGCCCTTTTTAGAGATGTCCATTCCTCTTCAACTGTACTGCCTACTGCGCTATTCCTTATTGCTGTATCTATAGCGTTAGAGATCTTCAAACGTATGTCGTCATTCCTTAGTACTTCCGTATCCTACTTCTTTGCGTATTGATTCTTCCTGACTAATGTCTTGAACTTCAGCCTACTCTTCATTACTACTATATTGTGATCTGAGTCTATATCTGCTCCTGGGTACGCCTTACAATCCAGTATCTGATTTCGGAATCTCTGTCTGACCATGATGTAATCTAATTGAAATCTTCCCGTCTCTCCCGGCCTTTTCCAAGTATACCTCCTCCTCTTGTGATTCTTGAACAGGGTATTCGCTATTACTAGTTGAAACTTGTTACAGAACTCAATTAGTCTTTCTCCTGTTTCATTCCTCGTCCCAAGCCCATATTCTCCTGTAACCTTTTCTTCTACTCCTTCCCCTACAACTGCATTCCAGTCGCCCATGCCTATTAGATTTTCGTACCCCTTTACATACTGCATTACCCTTTCAATATCCTCATACACTTTCTCTATCTGTTGATCTTCAGCTTCCACCTTTTTAACACAAGAAAAATAATGTCCAGTAAACATGGGATATAAGGTGCATACCGTATGAACTACAAACGTTTGTTCCTCTTCACTGCTATGAAACACGTCTCTTGTACTGAACACGTGCTGATAGCTCTTAAGCATTTTAAAGCCCATGTTTAGGACATAATATTTTCTTGCCTTGGTCTAGAGTACCTCCTCCCAAAATATGGAAAGCAAAGAACGTGCAGCGGAAGAGATTTGTTTCACAGTGTCGAGGATGACAAAATGCTCATAGCTCATAAGGTACACATTTCTAAGGGCAAGTTTACTAGACTTTTTTGCTTAAAAAGATCGTTGTCATATCCCCGCAAAAATAATGAATTTTTTGTTCGTTTATGTGGAGCCAGTAGTCAGCGAAACGTCATAAGATGCACAATTTCAAATTTCCAATGGCGTGTAAGCTAGCAGTTGATGTTAGTCTGTTATTTTGACATTTCCAAATAATATCGTGAAACAATTCCGGAATCGGAGAAAATTAATAAAACACAACTTAAGTTTGTACTCAATAAGATAAGAACTCAGTCACTTTGCAGAATCAAAAATAGGCACAGAAATATTTTTTGCAATTAGTAGCTCAAGCTGAGCTGTAAATAATGGGTTTTCCTGATAATTAAGCCTTTTTTAAACCCATAATTGCTGTATAAATTGAAGTACTGCAAGGATGTGGAGACATTTGTGGAGGCAATATGGCAGGGGTTTTGAGGCATGCGCTGACATTCCAGTGCATATGGAACAGCGCCAGTGAAAATCACGTAATTTGGACAGAACACAAGACGCCTTTCGAGCCACTCTATCCAATTAAAAATATAAGACAATCACCGTTGTCCGAACCTGCCTATCGTATCTCTAGCATTTGTCTAACTTTTTACTGTATTCACAGCAGTTTCAGTCTCTTACGCACTCTAATCTTTGGTTAGATATTTTATGAGCGCTAGTTCCACATCACGCACTGACGACGTTTTCACGAACGATGTTAGTCTCCTAATGTATATTTGCTTATATTGCACGCTCTCAAGATTAAATTACTTTCTCATGAGGTGATCTACTTCAGATGCTCGTGAAAGCGGCAGCTGCTTTGTAAGTATAACAGCACTTTACAAACAACAACTGCAATTTTCTTCTCTTACAGCAGTAAGTCCGATTATTCGACCTAGGAAGGTTTCCACTTGGCAGGCAAGTACGATAACTTCGTTCCTCAAGCCGCGAAAGTAGAATACGAGTATTTTTATTTGCCATCGGATAGTGCAGCAGCAGAGGCTATTAAATATTCTACAGTAACGTTATACAAGATGAATTATCGAGGTCTAAACGATTTTCAGAACTTCATATAGTCTTAGCGTCCATGATTTGCACCTCATGACCAGTCAGAAGATGTGTACAATCTCCAACTTTAAAAGGGATAGACCAAGGATTTTGGAACAGATACTTAAAAATTTTTTTCAGCCCAATAACAAACAAATTACAAAACAGACTTTAGACCTTTATTGAACACCTTTAAGATTATATTATGTTTTTTATGTCCCAGGTCGGTTGCTAGTAGCTCTGAACCGCACAGTTTTCAACGAAGAAGAAAATTTCAAAAACCGCTTTCAAAAGGATGATACTTTCGCGTAGTACGTATGAATATTTTAAAAAAATGGTTTTTAACAAAATGGCGGCACTCTGAAAAAAAAGTCAATGTTTTCGACAAAAAATTGGTTGTAAAGACGTACACCACCCATTGAAATTGAAATATATGGCAAAAATTGTAGAAAAAACACCGAGTTACAAGTTACAAAAAGATATAATGTAATTGCATGCATACAGCGTCTTTGGAAATTCCCGTTACAAACTTCTAGGACTTGTAGAGGAGGCTGCGTACATAACATTTTGAATCCATGTGCAGAAACGTACCGTTTCCGTTCTACGACAGTTTCAGTTCAGATGTTTAACTCACCCATTTCTGTATTTGCGATGTAAAATCGCGAGCGAGGTGGGCGCCCATGTAGATACTAGATAGGAGTATGGTAATAGCTATTATGGACGCTATGATAATAGTAAAATACCCACAAATATCTTTGTGACCATTCTTTTTAATGATGCATTTCGAAAATATGATCATCAGATTCTGAAAATAGATTTTTGCAAAACCAAATACAAGTTGCGAACACTTGGTAGAAATATGGTGTAGCCAGATATTATACATACCACTTAAGGGAACATACACCATACAATGCACTCAGTCAGCTTAAGTGTGCCATATTGAATATCCGTGGCTGGAGAGCCACACAAGAAAAGTAAAGTGGCCGCAAGCTGACAGCATATTACACACAAATAAAGGCAAAGAATGCTAACAAGACGCCTACAAAAAGACAATAATCATAAGCATAAAGGTAAAAAAATGTCGTGTACATATAGTTTTAAATCTTGTAGTAAAAATTACAGATAATAAAAAGTCATAAAGTGCCTGGGTAGGGGCAGAGCCAATCAGAAACGTTTATTTAGGGTCGCGGACTAGGTTTTCGGAACGTACGAAACACAATGACAGGAATATGGAATGTACATACTATTATACAACCGTAAAATGATACCAAAGAATAAGGCGTGCAGACGGAAATGCCATAATGTATATAAAAAGATAAACTTTCAGGTTTCGTATCCCTATCATTAAACAACTACATGCAGACCACAGCAAAATGAAACGTAAGAAACAATGAGTACCACTGACAGATATAACATGAAATAAATTGTTGATCTGGCCCGTTTTTAGTGGCCTATTGTTGTAGTAATTACACAGAAAGTAGTGTGCAACGTGAAGCCTTACACTACACGTGCTGGTTGTAGCAATATCCATCTAGCGTTAGTATTAAATACCTTCCCAAGATCTAGTCCTAAATAAACGTTTCTGATTGGCCATACCCCTACCCAGGCACTTTATGACCTTTTATTACGTTAAATGTAATTTTTACTACAAGATATAAAACTATACGAACATGACTTTTTTTTACCGTTATACTTATGACTGTTGCCTTTCTGTATGCGTTTTTGTCATTCGTTCCTTTACTTGTGAGTGATATACTACCACCGTGCGGCCAATTTAGTTTTATTACGTGGCTTTCCAGCCACGGATGTACAGTTCCTATACAATATGGCACACGTAAGTTGACAGTACATTATATGGTATCTGTTCCCTTATCTGGTACGCATAATATCTGGCTCTACCACATTTCTACAATGTGTTCTCAACTTCTAATTGGTTTTGTAAAAATCACTTTCCAGAATCTTCTGATGATATTTTCGAAACGCGTCATCAAAAAGCGTGCTCTCAAAAATACCGGTGACTATTTTTTTATTATCATAGCGTCCACAATAGCTATTCCCATACTTCTATCTATTATCTACTTCTACTTCAGAAACTGAATTAGGCATGACGCTGTACAGTTATTAGGTAACAATTGGTAAGGAAATATAACGAAATATCCGTTTATCACTTAGGCACACTTGTTTGTACTAACGCTTAAACATTACGTGTTTACATAACAGTACTGATGCATTACAACAGCAGCTCCGTGTGGCGACTACCAACGTTGCTACAGACATTGTACTTACTAAACATATTCTGGAAAACACTCTACACCCCACCGGGGTAGTACAGTAGCGAAAACTCGTGCCGGCAGATCATCCTACTGAAGTCTCCTAACATGACCCACAAGAAGTAGTCTATGTAAGTTATTATCTACCCTACTGCATACCAGGACAACCAACTCTAGGACTTTTGTCTGTACCTCAGCAAACGTGGCCTCGTTACACAGCTGAATTTAAACCGTCATAGAAGGGAAACGGTTCTTTTTCATGCATGGGTTTCTATTGAAATATTATGTACTCACTTCCCTCTATAAGTCCTAGAAGTTTCTAGTGGGAATTTTCGAACACCCTGCATCTTTATTTTATAGCTCCCGATAACTTGAACGATGTTGTTTTGAAAAATGAAGAGTTTCAAGTTTCAACTTCTGATTTTTAATACTGAAATTGAACAAACCTTTAATCGGCGATGCCAACACCGTACAGCTGGCCTTCTAACCGCCGATGTCGAAACACTTATTTTCACAATATTACGTCAATTAACTGGTTTCTGCTTACCATCGGAAGCGTTTTTTGGACGATTTGGATTACTTTTCGAACCTTCTCTATCCGTATAGTTATGTTTGTTTGTCATTTTTAAACACTCAAGGTTTATTTCGTATAAAAACAACCGAAATCACGAGTTAAGTAAACGCGAGACAAGCAAGAGTTTTAAACTGCATACTATACTAAACCAAAACTGACTCATGTTCCAAAGAGAAATCTTACTGAGAATAGTTTTTTTTTCCTTTGTTAATCATTACACCATTACAGTATTACATAGGTTGCACTCGAGCAATCGGATGCACCTGACACGCACGCAGTAAATCCCAGTTTTAAAATGTTTTAACATTTATGACACACTTAACGAACTATGCATACACCTCATGCACAAATATCACTTTGTGGCTACCTCTTCCCGACGAGTTCTCTGGAGTTACTATTGGATACTAGCAGTGGGGAATAAGATTATCTAGCAAGATCAAATTGTTGAAACCGCTTGTAGCTGGAAAAATCATAATCTATAGTGACATTGAAAGAAACCTTTGATGGATTCGTTTTCTCCTTTGGTGGGTACATAAAACTGAAATGAATTTATAAAAATGATACGAGCTGTGATACGCCTGCCTAACTTCATGGACGACATGAATAACCTCGGAAAAGGTGGTCATTTCAAACAGCAAATTCTTTTTTGTAACCTAGAATAAAGAGAAATCAGTCACATGAGTTTTCAGATTCATGCCTTTGTAGTCTTCTACTTTCGTTGGAGAAGAACAACTAAAGATATGCGTAGCTTATAGGATCTGAATCGTAAACATTATGTTTAGGTTTCTGCGTTTTGCTGCCACAATCATAAAAATATTTGCGAAGATCTCTTTCCTATCAAACGTTACGTCAGATTTTATGATTTTAATTGTAATATTCATGTTCATAGCAACTGGTTGGTTCGCACGTATGTTTTCTTTTATTCCTTCAGTTTGTTTCTAAAACATTTGCCTACCATGTCAACGTCTGTCTTTGTATAGTTTTATGCTTGCTTTTACTTCCTTTTAGTTTCCAGTGCTTCTAAAAATCTACATTATTTCTAAACTACAACGGAAAAAATCAATGATCACTTTTTTCGAATTTTATACTTAACTTGTTGACAGTATTATTTCTAACAATCACAGAATCTTCTGGTGCTTAATGTGATAAAGACTGCCAATAAACCAATTTGTTTGGACCACTGTATTTTATAAAACATACTGTTTACTTCTGTTGTCGTACAAATACTTTCATCCGGATTTTCGTCTGCAATTATTCATAGGTTTTCCACTTTAAACTTCAACATTACAGCAGCATTGGACCCCAGTGTCACCTCCTCTTCCAAGATTCACTGGAAATTAAATTTTCCATTAGCGATAGAACATTGAATACTTTTTCCTACTACTTAAGTTTGTAGAAGTTGACCAAAGGCAAGTTTGTAGTCAAGACTGACAAGTAACAATGTTGCTTTGCTACATATACATGGTCGATTCAACAAGGAAAAGTCAAACATATTAAAGAATAAATAAAAATTAAAAAAAAGGTCAGTGGCTTCTTTTGTTGACCAAGAAGTAGCTGGCTCTGAGCACTATGGGACTTAACATTTATGGTCATCAGTCCCCTAGAACTTAGAATTACTTAAACCGAACTAACCTAAGGACAGCACACAACACCCAGCCATCACGAGGCAGAGAAAATCCCTGACCCCGCCGGGAATCGAACCCGGGAACCCGGGTGTGGGAAGCGAGAACGCTACCGCACGACCACGAGATGCGGACCAAGAAGAAGCTGTTAGACAACAGATATGTCGTAACGACAGCCTTCGGAAATGTAAAACCTGATTGAAGAGTTACTCAAATTAATAGAGAATTCAAACTTGCAGGAATAACAGCCCAGTAGTTTCTCCATGACGTATCGTGAAACTGACATATATACTTGCTGGTATTTTGCAAACATCCAAGCGCGACCTTCGACGCATCATCGTCATCACAGCCAAAGTTGCAGTCTGCAGGTAAGACCTTTTTGTGTGACTGTTCCTTTGAATTCTCTCCCATTCCGCTAATGTGGTGGAGTCAGGCACCAGCTGCCATTTCTCAACAATTTAGCCAATAGTTATGTTGATACAACCTCTGTTTACTATTGTATGCAATAGCACTACAGCTCACCAGGTAGCTGATCTACTACTGAAGATATCTCAGCAAACAGCATCGATTGTGAAATGGAGCTGCTTACCTTTCTTGTACCAAGTACGTAACGTTAAATTCGTTAAAAATACGCACAGTTGTCTCTAGGCTGTGTTCACTGTTTCTTATCCGTGTTGCTCTCCTGACCTAACAAACAGTTCTGGAATAGATCCATGGTCACAGTATCGCTCGTAGCGGCTAGCACACTGGACTCGCATTCGGGAGGACGACGGTTCAATCCCGCGTCCGGCCATCCTGATTTAGGTTTTCCGTGATTTCCCTATATCGCTCCAGGAAAATGCCGGGATGGTTCATTTGAAAGGGCACTGCCGACTTCCTTCCCCGTCCTTCCCTAATCCGATGAGACCGATGACCTCGCTGTCTGGTCTCCTTCCCCAAAACAACCCAACCCCAACAGTATCGCTGTTCAGCAATTCGGGTAGATTTGAATCACGTCCGTTGATCCCGAACGTTTTTGTGAGCACTAATTCGGTTAAAATGAACGGTTATTCTTGCTTAGGAATAGTCGAGTGACATTAATAAGGCAATCGTATTTTGTTCATTTATGAACCACACAGGCAGTCGGTCGAAGTAATTAATTTCTAGCGGAAGTGACCGGGAGAACACTACCAAAAAATGGTTCAAATGGCTCTGAGCACTATGGGACTCAACATCTTAGGTCACAAGTCCCCTAGAACTTATAACTACTTAAACCTAACTAACCTAAGGACATCACACACACCCATGCCCGAGGCAGGATTCGAACCTGCGACTGTAGCAGTCCCGCGGTTCCGGACTGCAGCGCCAGAACCGCACGGCCACCGCGGCCGGCGAACACTACCACAACGTTATCCGGGCGTTCATTGTCTTGTGCTATCGAATCCATTTTAAAATGTGTACACAGCCGAAACTTGCCAAGAGTGGTATAAATAGCGCTTATCTCTTTGTAAGGCGTCCACTATTTTCGTGATTTAGTAGGTTTATTACGACTCTGTGGTCCGACGCACTGCCTGCTGCCTAAGGAATGGAAGTCGTGTGCGCCGCTTGTCATAGAACCGAGTAAACTTTTGTGTGCTAAATTTTTAACTGTTCGCGTGTCGTATTTTCTGAGACGGACAATGGAAACTAATCCATCACTTGCCCTAACGAGCCTGGAAAAATGCCTGGAAACAGCAATACAGTATGTCTGGCCGGCACACAGACCAACGGTCGTTCATCCGCCTCGCCGACTCCATCTGTGTCTGGCTCACCTACCAGTCTCCCATATTGGCCTGCTGCCTGTTAAGCTATTCGAACAGGGAAACTGACGTTCTCAATAAATCTTTGGCTTAATGCAAGTGCAGCCAGTGTCAGATTTCATGAATTTGAGACATTATGTAATTAGTCAAGTTATCAAGTTTTATATGTAAGAATAACCAATCTATCTTTAACGGAAACGACAGAACATGGCTTATGGAAAAATAATGTCATATCTTAAGCACGGAAGTTATTCATCCATTAATAACCAATGCTTACATCATTATAATTTGCAACAATACCGTCACCTGTAATTTCACTATCAATTTCTTGGCGGCCGGTTTCAATGATGCACATCGTCATCATCAGGCCTTCTAAATATATAGTGGCTGAATTTTCCCGAAAGCATCAGTTAGAAAGTCACACCTGAAAATAACCTATATCCTCATCAGCTCTTGCTGTTAGCAATCATACACGGTGAGACCGTAAACAGAAGTACTTATTACAGGAGATGCTGCGGATCCCGTTTATTTTCACGTGGTATTTTCTAACAGATGTCTTTCGGGATAATTCACCCACTTTGTATTCAGAGGGCCTGGTGACAACGAAGTATTTCGCCAATAAACTGACAACGAAATTACAGTGCGGTCACAAATGTCATGGAAAACCGTCTAATTTCGTGTCTGACCTCCTTTCGCCCGGCGTATTTCAACAACTCTACGTAGCATGGACTGTACAAGCCGTCGGAAGCCCCCTGCAGGAATAGTGAGCAATGCTGCCTCTTTAGCAGTCCATAATTGCGGAAGTGTTGCCGGTGCAGTACTTTGTGCACAAACTGATGCTTCAAATGGCTCTGAGCACTATGGGACTTGACTTCTGAGGTCATCAGTCACCTAGAACTTAGAACTACTTAAACCTAACTAACCTAAGGACATCACACACATCCATGCCCGAGGCAGGATTCGAACTCGCGACCGTAGCGGTCGCTCGGTTCCCCACTGTAGCGCCTAGAACCGCTCGGCCACTCCGGCCGGCTTCACAAACTGACATTTCGATTACGTCTCATGAATGTCGCATGGAATTCATGTTGGGCGATCTTCACACCAGTCGCGAATAATTCCAGCCCAGTGACATGCAGCATCGTCGTCCATAAAAATTCCATCATTCTTTCGGAACATAAAGTCAATGAATGGCTGCAATAGGTCTCCTAGTAACGGATCATAACCAGAGGATCGGGTCCATTCCACATAAACAGAGCCCACCCCATAGTGGAACCACCACTAACTTGGACAGTGCCTTGTTGACAACTTGGGTCCATGGCTTCGAAACCTACCATCAGCTCTTACCAACTGAAGCTGGTACCCATCTGACCAAGCCAGCCGGCCGGCGTGGCCTAGTGGTTCTAGGCGCTTGAGTCTGGAGCTGCGCGACCGCTACGGTCGCAGGTTCGAATCCTGCCTTGGGCATGGATGTATATGTCGTTAGGTTAGTTAGGTTTAAGTAGTTCTAAGTTCTAGGGTACTGATGACCTCAGATGTTATGTCCCATAGGGCCCAGAGCCATTGGAACCATTTTTGACCAAGCCACGGTTTTCCAGTTACCTAGGATCCAACCTATGTAGCCACGAGCCCAGGAGAGGCGCTGCAGGCGATGTCGTGCTGTCAGCAAAGGAACTCGCGTCGGTCGTCTGCTGCCATAGCCCATTAACATCGTATTTCGCCGCATTGTCCTAATGGATACGTTCGTTGTATACCCGCATTGATTTCTGCTGTTATTTCAAGCAGTGCTGATTGTCTGCTAGCACCGACAGCTATAAGCAGACGCCGCTGCTACAACTACCATTCCGCGTTTAAAGTCCATTAATTCCCGTCATGCGGTCAAAATCACGTCGGAAAGCCTTCCACAAGAATCGCCTGAGTAAAAATCGCAGCTCCGCCAATGAATTGCCCATTTACAACTCCTGTATGTGATACTACCGCCATCTGTATAAGTGCATATCGCTATCCCATGGCTTTTCACCATGGTGTATTCCTATCGGCTGCGTTCCTTTCATCCTGTTCAACGAGAATGGATATGCCGAATGTAAGTATCTCACATAGTTTTCACCACTTGAACGCCCACTTTCAGTACTGGGGAAGAAAAATTAAAATAGATCAAGAGAAGAAAGTTCATTCGGATATAGCAGAATCTAGCTATGAGCAGATTTGTTCGTCGAAGATTAAAATATGGAAAATCAAGGCATTTATTTCCTATGCTTTGGTGGTAAAATTGTTTACTAATACTCATTTTATGCGTTGGAATATTCTATAAATGATCGGTCTGCACTCTCACTGTAACTGTGTACTCCGTAACCAAACACAAATTTACTCAGTGTTATACATATGTGGTATGAAACGATTGCGGGCGCCAAAGAAAATTAAATCGCTTATTCTATTCACGGTGCTACCGTTAGCTAAAGAAGTCGTCAAGATCTGTATGTTTAGTGACTCCTGCAGTTGCCAGGACAGGTATATTAATTTTTCGGTCATACTCATTAATTTGTTTCACAAGGAAAAACGCTGCAGTCGTAAGCTGGATGTTATTAATTATAAGTTCCTTCAATCCCGTCACACCAACATGGAGGCCGATGCCAATCATGCAACTGTCAGAGAAACCAAAAGAAATAAGATTTTATATATATATAAACTGAAGCAGCGAGTGAAAATGTTTACCAAAGCTGGGAATCGAACCCAGGTCTCGTGCCTACTAGGCAGGGTCGTTAGCCACTTTTTTTATTATAGTTTAAATGCTCTACCAACTTTTTTTTTTGTTTTTTTGTTTTTTCTTTCTTTGTTTGTATCCAATGTCAGGCTTACCACCTTTGTTGACATACATGTTGTTGTACTATAGCATAAATAGTGTCTACAAAGTCCATATGTTGACAAATAGTGGATAATTAGAAAATTAATTAATTAAAGAAATGAATAAAACTGAAAATGCCCAAATGAAAGACATGAAGACATTGCGGATAGTACAAATACAAAAGAAACATGCTCCTGTAGCAATGAAATGAAAGTCGTGTCGGGGGCGACACCTGCTCACGACCCGACGTTCGATAGAGCAAGAGAGCCATCTATCGACTCGTTCTCCAGACGTTGGTGTAAGACTTGGTCGTCTTCTCGAAATTAACTAAGGGTCCGTAAGTGTGATCGTTGTCTATCTCGGCTTCTTCGTCTATCTCATCTCTCACCCGTCACACCCCATCTGGCCGGCGGGTCGGTAAATGTAAGTCGCAAGTAATTAGCGAAGTCTTGCCTATATTTCTTATGCTGTTGCAGCTTCGTGTGTCCATCCAGCAGAAAATGCCAAAAATCAATTTTGTCCTTTTCCGATTCGTTATACACGTAGCCCACCACCATTCCCCGCACCCATGTCACTGCAGTGGTTTTTTGGACCGGGAAATAAGATTCTTGGGGGAAAAAAAGTGTGTCTGATGAAATTGTGTGAGGGGTGGAGCGTAACAGGAACGCCAATATCTGTTGTGCCAAGTGCCACACTGGAGCCGTCTCACTACATGCTAAACGATGTTCATCAGTGTCCACTGTTGCGCAGCCTAAACGTAGTGGAGTGTCTGCCAAATGAATCGCGTGCCGCCGTTGATTCGTTGCGAACTTCCTATTTATCACCATATACCATGTTGAGCGTATCGACGTTGGGAGGTAAACGTTCCGTATAACGCGCCATATCTGTCGCTAGTTCTTGTCTGGGTACTTCTTTTCCACGGTATTCCTGGGGCACCGGCGCAGTAAGAGTTGGTATACGTCTCGCGTCGTCGGTAGTCGTGTTGTTGGGAAGGAATCTCTGACATAGCTAAGCTCCAAAAAAAAAAAAAAAAAAAAGACTTGAAATGTGACAGCTTCGGTGAAATATGGCCCACATCGACTGGGGGCAGCACTGAAGTCGGCGCTAGTACATCGGCCAACGCACCCGAGATATTGCGAAATTGACCGCGCCACTGTCGGAAAATCGTACTGACGAATAACGCCCGTGCCTTTTCATATACGTTCACTAGACCAAGTCCACCCTCTCCAGGTGGTAGCGTAAGCGTTGTGTATCGGATCTTAAACAGGTGTCCCACACTCACGTAGGTTCCGAAAGTTGCTTGTATCCGTGATGCCATTGTGCGCGTTAAAGGCAGGACATGCGCTACGTGAGTGAGTCTCGGTGCTAGGTATACGTTAACATAGGTCACCCTCTGAATCATATCCAACGCTCTTAATTTCTGTAACAGCACCATTGTCCGCATCAGCTTCAATATGCGTCGGTAGTTATCCGCTGCTGTCCGCTGCACATCCGTGTGGAACGTAATACCTAGGCATTTTATGGTCTTAACTAAGATGAGCGGGCCTTCCTCCCCCGGTTGTAATCCTCGACCGACATTCATGCAGCGTGATTTTTGTAGATTAAGCACGCTTCCTGCCGCCATCCCGTATCGCTGTATCCATGCCAACGCCGTACGTACTTCTTCGCCTGTCCGTGCCACCAGCATCACATCGACAGCATAAGCGCGGCAATGAAAGGTCAGTTGTGGCAACGGCACTCCCTCCAACCGTCTTCGGAGACCATATAGACATGGTTCCAAAGCCATTGCATACAAAAATATCGAAAGGGGGCAACCTTGACGAACTGACCTTGAAATAACAATGTAGTCAGTGCCCCGTCCATTCACCGAGACCTTTGATCGTACGCCGTGTAACAGTCGCATGATCACTAGGATGAAGGCCTGTGGGATTCCCAATCTCCCCATCACCGCATGCAAAAAGGTATGATCCACTCTGTCGAATGCATGATCGAAGTCAATAGCGACGAGTGCCCCATGCACTCGGCATGCCGCTGCTAATGCGGTGATATCTCGGTAGTCACCGAGCGCCGGATGTACGTTGCTCTTACCGCCGAGGCAAGTTTGATCTATGAGGAGTCTATCAGAAAGTGAAGACCGCAGGCGAGCCCCAAGGATACGCGCGAAAATCTTATAGTCGCAGTTCAAGAGAGTGAGTGGTCTATAATCTCCTGGATTTCTGCCACCGCGTGGTTTTGGGTATTGGGATGATGATACCCTCCGTGAATTCGGCAGGTATCTCAGTCTGCGGTAACAGGAGTTCGTTGTACATCTGAATCCAGGTCCGTCCCATGAGGTATGCAAAGGCGCGGTAAAATTCAATTGGGAAGCCGTCCTGTCCTGGGGACTTGTTCGGAGCCCCCCTGGCAATTGCGTCTGTCAGCTCGTCCTCTGTTATCGCTGTGATGAAAGTCTCTGCATCCAGTGGTGGTCCTCTATCTGGCATTTCCAAGATGACATCATGTAGTGTCTCGTGGTTCACATGTACAGGTCCATATAACTGGCGGAAATAGTCGGTAAACACATGCGCAATATCACGCTGGTGCACAACTTGCTGGCCAGTTTCAGAGATTAGTTCCCTGTTCAATGTCCTGCGTCGTCGTTGGCGTTCACGTACCACGTGGTGCATGGAGGGGGTTTCGGCAGCAACTGTGTCCGCCAATCTCGCCCGGACCATTATACCTTCCATTCTTAGTCTCGACAGCTGTAATAACTTGGCTTTTATCCTGCGCATGGCCGTGTGCCTTTCCGGCGATGGTTGTTGGGTAATCAGCTCCCTCAGGGCTGTAAAATAAAAATCAGCCGTTGTGCGGTTCCACTGCGATTTGTCCTGCCCGTATCGTATCAACGTTCTCCGTAACGTTGGTTTTGCGCATTTAATCCACCACTGGAGAACCGAGGTATATGCTCGTTGGCGGCGAACGCAGGTCTCCCAGGCCGCCTCTATCGACCAGTGACATTCAGTGTCACGTAAAAGTGCACAATTCATTTTCCAGTGACCTTTACTCCGCCATATCTTCTGACGCGTTAGTGAAATCGTACAGACGTACGCCATATGATCCGTAAAAGCCGCTGGCCAAATTTCGGCATCCAGTATCGTCGTCCGTAGAGCTCGTGTCACGTACACTCTATCAAGTCTACTCGCCGAGTGTCCCGTGACAAACGTATAGCCCGGTCTGTCACCATGCTGCAGTTCCCAGGTATCCAGAAGCGCCATTTCGGTAATCAACGCACGCAGTTCCATGCATGGCACATAATGAGGTACTTGGTCCTTTTTGTCGACGACACAATTAAAGTCGCGCCCACTATATAGTTATCAAAGCGTCCAGCGAACAACGGTGCTATCTCTTCGGTGTAAAAAGTCGCCCTTTCTCTTCGTTTTGTGGAGCCAGATGGTGCGTATAAATTGATGAAACGAACGCCGTCGACAGTGATCGCTACGCCGCGTGCCGAAGGGAGAGACCTGACGTCTTCCACTCCTATTCCTTCCCTGGTAAGAATCGCCACACCGCATCCACTTTCATCGTGCACTGAATAATGTGCCTCGTAACCGTAGAACTCTGGCGGCGATGTGAAACACACTTCTTGTAGGAGTACAATGTCCACGTCCGCAGCGCGTAACATATCTTTCAGCATTTGAATTTTAAGCGGTGTCCGTATGCCATTAATGTTTATCGTGGCAATGCGGTACGCCTGGCTTGTGTTCATCAGTTGCAGGGCGGTGTCATTAAGCGTCCATCTGCACCCCCGGCGCTCCTCAACACACTAAGTTGGTCAACATTTCCCGAACCCTCCCGGCCTCTGGCCAGGACTGTCTTCAATCGTCGCGTTCGTATTTTCATCCTGTTCCTGTTGGTCCATTTCTTGCGCCCAGTCCCACAGCATATTTCCGGAACTGGTCGAAGGATGGGAGGTAACGTTGTTATCGCTCTGATGTTGGACAGTTGTCATCTCCACTTCCGCCTTCCGGTCACCAGAAGGAGAGTTCGAGTTATCGTCGCTGTGTAGTTCCTGCATCGTCATCTCGGTATCTGTTGAATCCACTGGTCTCAGGTCGATACTGTCGTTGTCGTCCACTGTCCCCTCGGGACTATGGTTATCGTCATCAGAAGTCAGTCGACGCTTCTTTCTTCTCTTCGGCGAACGCTGTTTCCGTTGCCTTGCTTCCGCATCGGCTGTTAGGGTTGCGTATCCTCCGTCTTGGACCTGGCCTATCACGCTCTCGGAGGAAGCACTGGCAGCCACCACGGATGAGCATGGAGCGGCCGTCAGCTGCATCTCTTGTGTGGTGTCCTGTGTCTGCTGTGGTGGAACCGGTGGTCGGAGTTCCAGTCCGTTGGTGTCCATGTTCTCTATAGGGGGCAGCTGCTGGTGCCCATCGGAAGTCTCCCTCACGTCGCCTCTCAGGGCTTCCACAGAGGTCACCGGTAAGACAGTCGTCGGTTGTGGTGCCTGAACGTCATCCCGTGGAGTTTGCACTAAACGTCGCTGGAGGCATTCCGAGCGGACGTGACCTTCTTTCCCGCACCCCGAGCAAGTGCGAGGTTGCCCATCATAGATTATAATCGCTCGACAACCTCCTATGTACAAATAAGAGGGGACGTGCTTGCGCAGTTCTATCCGTATTTGTCTCACCCCATTTAAAACGGGGTACGTGGTAAAACTCGTCCATTTTTCGGCCACATGGGATAGAACTGTACCGTATGGTCGAAAGGCGTCGGTAACAAGTTCAGACGGGACCTCAAACGGAAGTTCGAAGACTCGTATAGTGCGGATCCCCATTCTCGCGTGATCGACTGTAACCGCACCAACATTCCCGTCGGCATGACAGAAACGATACCCGTTCGGTGATCGTTGTGGAAGTCTTTCGCAAGCAGCCTCGTCAACAAGCTTGACATAGACGACGCTTGAAACGAGCGATAAACTGATTCTCACGGTTTTCCTGTGGATCGATTTTTACCTCTTCTCTGAAGAAACGTTCAATCTCGTGTGCCTTTTGTCGTGTATAGTCGTTCGCAAAACTGAACTTCAAAGTCGTTTTTCTGTACGAGTACGCCATCTCGTTCTACACTCACAACACCGCACGCGCGAAGCTGCTCCGGCGTAAACAAACAGGCGCGCGCACCACAGCGCGACCGGCAGGCAACACGGTCCGCACTGTGTCACTGCCGAAGGCAGACTGCCACTGAGCTACCTTGGCACAGTCGTTCACGAACGTGCACAGATTACCCTTGTGCTCCTCCCTCCTCCTTCCAAATTATCACTGCCGCCCCAATCTACTTTAAACTCTGCCTTGCATACAATCGTAATTAACGGGGCTCTCCACGTTCTGCAACAGCACCTCAACATCAAACGTCCGATTTGCGGCACATGATTTAATGTTGCAGTTACGGCACGGTGATCAGTGAAACAAGCGGGTATCACACCTGTTGCTAACAACTGTAGCATAAAGAGTCGGGAAGATAAAAGCAATAGAGTCGGCTGCTGGAAGTAACTGTAAAATGTGTGTACCTGACTAGAGTGTGATATTGACAGATCCACGTATCTCACATCGTCGAAGAATGCACCAAATCGTCTAGGTTTTTGCAGAAATTAAAATTATGGTGTGATCCAAAGGATACAAAGCACAATTAAAGTCTCCACCTAACAGAAGTTTCTGCGAAGTTTTCCGAAACAAATAAAATATATCCTCTTTATAAAAACGTACACGACCTGTGGAACTATCAGATCCTGAAGGAGCAAAAAAAAAAAAAAAATAAATTCAAGTAAGATGAAAAATGTACAGCCTATTCCATGGCCATTATCAAGAACTTCGAAGTCAGTAGTATTCCCTCTCTGTGTAAAATAATGCACCACCAGTAGATAGTTTAGGAGCCACATTAAAGAAAGTAGGAAAGCCAGGAAAAGAAAAATTTTCAAATAATACTTCTTGCAAAAATATCAAGTCTGCATCTGAATCGTAAATAAATTGCTGTAGCACCGCAAGTCCAAGCTCGGATCAAATTCTGTTCACATTCAAGGTAAGGAAGGTATAGGCCTGCATCTATCGATTACCAAAACTATGCAGTTGATTTCTTGCATATGACCATTAACAGCCCATGGCAGAGTCAACGGATGAGTCTTATGTAAAGAAGTTGGTCCCTCCCTTCCATCCTCTTTCTGCTTTTTTTCTTCTTTTTTTCGCCATGCCGTGCGATCAAGTGATAACGTTGTGTGTTGTGGCTGTGCAGGAAGGCGACTTCCGCTTGGGGAAGCGCGGGGGTGAGTGGTCCTGCGGAAATTCACTACCAGGTACAGGCGGGCATTGCAGCTCCTGGGGCCCTATATTGTATCGTTCATACCGATCGGTGCAGTAGGTTCGCCTCGGTAGTGACGTTATTTTCGGTTCTTTATCCGAAGTTACTATTCTGTAGGCTTCTGAGACCTGTTTCCGATTGGTCCTCCTGCCAATTTTCCGACAACTATACTGAGAGGTTTTGGATTTCGGTATGGTCCTCTCATTCGGTTAGGTGTGATTTACTTACATCTAGAATTTGTTACTTTAAACATATTGAGCGGTTTTAGCGTCGTATTTAGTGATTGTGTGACTGACGAGTCACCAGGACACGTCCAGAGGCCCTACTATTTATCTTTCCGCCATTTTCCCGATCTGTTCAGTGTGCGAGTGCGCAGAACGGTCTTGTTTTCGAAAGACAGCACCAACAGTATTCTGTAAGCATTTCGGAAGCGATCCCTAACGGTCCTAACGAACCGAAACGCTGTTGTCAGTTCTGCTCGTGCCAACCAATCAAAAGCAATCTGCGTCAGATCCGCACATGCTCACTGCTGCGTCACAGCGGCACAAACTCGAAGCGGCTAGCAGCCGACACATGCATGTATTCTTCAGAGTACCGAAAAGTGTGGTTAGAGTAAGTGCTTCCATAAATGCATGATAACGATACGATATTGACTGTGTTCTGGAAACTGTCGTAAATGTCACATTATTTCGTTTTATTCTCATTCACATCTATGCCTTGTTTTGGATTTTACGTTTCGGAATATGAGTTAGGAATGGAGTGTAGTACCACATAGTACAAAAACAGCTATAGAAACTTCCAAAAAATTCGTAATTTTTTCTGTTTTCCGTTGCCCCTTAATTGCTTCAAAGTTCATGGAGGTACGTTCCATCTATGCAATTAATATTTGCAACTAATTGAAGGCAGTTTCTTTATTACCATGCGCGTTTCGCTTCCTTTATTCGTGATGATTGCCGTACACGTTCCGCTTCTTTTATTCGTGAAGATGCTTCACAAATAGAACAAGCGAATTAGTTGCATAGACTGAACACATCTCCACGAACCAGAAAAATTGTTTAAGAGAGTGTCGAAGAATAAGATAAGATGCATAGAATGTGGTTGCAATTCGCTCTTAGAGATCCAAATGATGAAGTAGCCTAAATCCCTTAGCTTCATAACAACAAAACTTAAAACATCGCGTTTTCGAGAGGTTGTGGCGAGTGCAGCCGAGAGCGTATGGTGAGTGCAGCTGTAAGAAGTTCGTTGTAATTTACAACACGCATCTGATGAATCAAAATGTTTCACATATGCTGGTATAGGCCGAAAATTTTGTGGCGGGAATCTTTCATCTCTGTCTACTGTTGTTAAGGTCTACTGTCGTTAAGGATTCGATCGAGAATAAATATTTGTGACAAGCTAGGGTATAAAGTCGATAGCTGCTAGCTTCATTACCAGTAATTTAAGTTGTGCTCTTAGATTCCTGTCTGACCACACGCTCGGAAATTACTACGTATTCATAAAAAAAAATGGTGAATTATTTGTGACAAGAAATCACGCAATGGCTCGCGTTGCCCTTCAGAAAAATGGTTAGTCACCACGACTGTCACTTGCGGAACCCGATCCGCTGAAGTTATACTCTTATGTTGTTCATAATTGTATTTTAAGATAACGATAAAACACGGGGAAGTTGTAAGAAGGGCTTCTTTCTCATTATATATAAAACAGGTCCCTTCTTGCCCTGTGTAAATTATTGGTACCCGGGATCCACACACCTGCAAAGAAGAGAGAATATTCCGTTTGACCACCATGTCGACGGATCTAACTCCGCTATAAACTTGTAAACGATGTTGAGTGGACCAGCATTCCCATCGTATATTCCGTATATCCCCAAACGGAAGCAGGATGGTTTTGAGGAAAATGTCATCAACTTCGAGCGGAAAGTTAAACACTATAACATTGGTACATTCCAAGTTGCCCAGAATAACCATGTTATTAGAGGCATAGCCATGAGTGAAAGGGATGTTCTGGGGTGACCTTGATCGTATCTATATTCCAATCATGAATTTCTAACGAACTCGGCTGCACATGGCCCGTAAACTTGTCAAAGTTAAAATTTACGGTACCTGTGCGCAGATTGTCCGTGGGAGCCATGGACGACATCAAGGGGCAAGACAACATCGCATCAGAATGGAATTACAAACACGAGACGCAGTGAGACAACAACAATGTGACGGACACGACTCACACGACACTGAGGACAGACAAGGAATCACTCGCAGCCCCACGATAGAGGCGGGAACAGGTGGAACTTTCTCGCCCGAGCTGCGTAGGGGGAATGTGTTACGGAAGCGGAGAACCAATGTCTAAAACTATATGAAGATGGTATCTGCTCTTTCGGACTTATCCGGAAGAATAGATACCATCTTTAAGGCTAACCGGCCATTGACCTTCTTTTTCTGTGCGGATGCACACTTATTGCCCGAACTCTTACGGGGCTCGGTAAGATTGTCAGCCGCGAGTAATGATCGTAATGGGGACACTACGAATGTAGTATGTGGACATTAAGTTGGGAATGTGGGTTCACGGGGTGCGTGCAAGGGATAAGTCCCTGCAGTCGCACTATCTTCTGTGCCCTCGGTGGCTCAGGTGGATAGAGCGTCTGCCATTTAAGCAGGAGATCGCGGCTTCGAGTCCCGGTCGGGGCACACATTTTCAACTGTCCCTGTTGATGTATATCAACGTCTGTCGGCGTCATAGGGTCTTGATTTAATTATCATTTCAATGTCTAAAAGTTACTGGCACTTATTCAGCATAAAAGCAGCCGATGATTCAAAAAATTAATTAAGAAAAAATTCTAGAAAACTTTAACATAGCACAAACAACAGATTTACAATTATTTGTGCCAAATACGAAACTATAAAACCGGTATTAACCGTATTAAGGGCTTTGAAGCTTTTCTCGAAATTTCAAGGCTAGGTTCCCACAAATCAAATGTTTTGATATTGGTTTGTCTTCCATTAGACCATAGAAATACATTTCCTGGAAAAGCGAATTCAAGATCTATACGATATTGCAGAATTACGACGCAACGTTACTTCGGACATACATGTACGTTTTTGGGTATGGCTGTGGTTCGTGCCCAGATAGCCAAATGGTAACGCGACCGCTCGCCATAAGCGGGAAATCCAGGTTGGACCCCCAGTTCAGCAGATATTTTCATTGTCGTCATTCCATTATACTGCTGTCTGTTCTCCACATTTGCAGCTGTGAAAGACATGTCATGTTATTGTAGGTCCGGTCAGGAAGGCACCACCATTATGTTTACGCCCGAGAAACAGAGAAGAAAGTTAGTGACAAGAGGGGCGACGCCAAACGCTGCAAGTCTCTGCACCAATGCTATGAGTAGCACAACAATTAAATACTGACAAACACTGTAAATTGTCAACACTCCTCGCAAACTATCACCGTGACAACATTTATTCACAGCGTAGTGTATGTCGGTATCCATGTTACGTGTAAATAAACTACTGGCCGCTTTAATTCTGATGACTCTTTCTTGAAACTGCCACTCTGTAAGCACATGACTCGTTTATTATGCCACCATTTAAAAGCAAATCCCACTGACAGAAAAAATTTTTCTCTGAGTTTCCTTGCTGCCATTGATGTCATGTGCGATAAAATCTGTGATGTTCACGAAAAGTTGGTATTTCCCTGTCTTGTTCAAAATATTGAACTCTTTCCTAGTAACACATTTACCGATATTGTTAATGGGATATTTATTGAACGCAGTTCGCTGCTTTTGGATAGCTGCTTCGATCCCATTCCACTCAGCATCGTATCCTTCTTGTCGTAATATACACATAGCCGACATTTCTGCAGTAGCATTTAACTTACATTTTACTTTCTTTCTTTCTTCCTTTTTCTACCGCCTTTATCCCGCACTGTGCGCAGGGTCGGCATGGTTAATTTTTAGGGGTGGCTGGATGCTCTTCTTGCCGCCACCCCATGCCCCCTGGGATAGAATTTGTGTATCCCAGCTGTCTGCGTCTAGTGGAAATCGTGAAATAGTGTGAATCTATTCCAAACGTCTGCGAGTCGTGTAACTGAGGCGGGTCATGGGGATCAGCCCGGTATTCACCTAGTAGGATGAGGAAAACCGCCTAAAAACCACATCCAGGCTAGCCGGCATACCGGCCGTCGCCGTTAAGCCGCCGGGCGGATTCGATCCGGGGCCGGCGCGCCTACCCGAGTCCAGGAAGCACCGCGTTAGCGCTCTCGGCTATCCTGGCGGGTATTTAACTTACATTTTACATTAGCATTGATTTCCCTTTCTTCTTAACGGCGTTAACAGTAAGAAATTCCGGTTACCCGTGACGGCATTTTACGCGATCACTTTCCTTAGCTTGGATTACACTGCAGGCTACTATGAACTAGAACGTACATGTACTTGGTTACATGACGGATTTGTGCTGATGAGAGGAAGCATTATGACCACTGCCTTTCGCGAGACTGACTGCAACACGGTGCCACTGTAGGTAAGAGAAACATACTGGGTAATTCATCTGCAAACCTATGGATTTTATGCAACCCACAGCGCCTTAAAACACAACGCTCAAATTTTCATATTGTCTCGCTTGTTAAGTGCAAAACTATTAGTCCTACAAAAGAATGAACAGGGTCTTTTTGTAGGAAACTTAATGTAGACAACTTTTTTACTGTGGTACTTTCTCGCTAGAGGCCGTAGTTTTCCAGTTATTCAAGAAAAACATACAAAAGTACCTTCAAACTCGTTTTTCTCGAACAAGTCGAAAATCGTGGCCTCCTGTGAAAACATGTTCCAGTACAAAAATTGAGTTCGTACATTAAATTTCTATAAAATATGCTCAGAATTCTAACCACGTCAATTCAGGGTATAGCCTCAAGCCTTCGACTATTAACCTGCATCGTCTACATCAGGAGCAACTGAGTCAGTTTCTCCTGACAAAGACGATGGACTTAATCGTCGACAGCTTGAGGTTTTACCCCAAACTGTCACAGTAAGAAGTCCGAGAAGGTTTAAACAACAGCGCCATAGTGAAAGACCTTATTCCCATACATTAAATCTCCTACAACAGTCTCCTCTTCATTTTTGCGATAGGACTAATAGCTACAAATAGCGAGCGAGGAAATATGAAAACCTCAAGTATAGTTTTTGAAGGCACTGCGGGTTGCATAAAACCCATAGATACGGGCAGTTGAATCACACTGTATAAGTGGAACTGTTACGAACAGGGAATGGGCTGGCACCTGGGAACGATCATCGCAGAAGTGGAGAAGCTGGTCGGCTTTTCACATACTACAGTCGTGAGCATCATTGAAGGATGTTGACATCACAAGTGGGCGACAGGGTGCTGGACTTTCTCTCCTCTCCACGGAACGTGGATATCAGAGGCTTGACCACTCTGTAAAGCAAATGAGGGGGGGGGGGGGGGGGGGGGAGGAGATACCTGTGGTGGACCTGTGGTGGGTTCGCAGCTCATGGTCTTGCGGTAACGTTCTTGCTTTCCGCCCACGTGGTCCCTGGCTCGATTCCCGGCGGGGTCAGGGATTTTCCCTGCCTCAAGATGACTGGGTGTTATTGTGTCGTCTTCATCATCATCATTCATCCTCATTGCGGTCGGAGGAAGGCAATGGCAAACCACGTCTGCTAGGACCCTTCCTAGTACGGCGGTGCGGGTCTCCCGCATCGTCCCCTACGCTCCTCGGAGTGTGGGACCTCATCATCAGCTCCTGTGGTGCATCTGACGACACAGGTCAGCGCTGCTGCAAGAAAAATTGTTTCGGAGCACACAGTTCAGCGCACATTGACGGACAAGTCTCCACAGCAGACGACCTCTACGTGGTCTCATGTTGACCTTACGACATGGCTAACTATGAATGCAGTAGCACGGGTCTCATCGAGATTGGGACTTAAATCAAAATCAAATAGAAACTTTTCACCTTTTCCGGATACACCGTCAACTAGGGGCACGTCTGCACAGTGCCTCTGACACAAGCCGGTGAGGTAGTATTACGCTATGGGGGACATTCACCTGGGCCGTCATCCGGTGAACGTCTGCTCGAAATATACACAGCGCAACGGACAGAAACCGTTGGGAGGAGCATTATGCTGCGGGGAACATTCACCTGGGTTTCCGTCGGGCATGTGCTAATAATCAAAGTGACCATCACAACTGTGTACTACGTGTACACTACTAAGGACCACTTCCATCCCGTAACCCTTGATGTCTTCCTCACGGCTTGTTTACCTTCCATCACGATAGAAGGCCAGAATATTAGCGTAGCGTTTTCAGGAGTTTGATAATGAACTCAAGTTGATACACAGCCACCAAATTCTCCTGACGCGCCTGGAACCGATTTAGAACTCTATCGGGCAGCGGGTACTCGGCCACGGACCAACATCTTGTAATTTATGGGAACTGCATGACCTGTGTGTAGATGTCTGGTACCCCACTCTTGAGGAAACCTACGAAGAACTTTTCGAACATAGGCGGTGCAGTGGGTAGTGCGCGGAAGCCAACACATTTCTGCTGCTGTGAGCCTGACGTCACTGGGAAACAAGTGGCACCCATACTGCTGTGTTGGGCGCTGTGGGGTTTCGTGAGTGTTATCGTTTTCACCTAGTTACTTTTCCTTTGAGCCTGTGTGAACAAGGCCAGGCTCTGCGGTTGTTCCATACAACGCACACATTCGTAACATAGTAGGGACGTACGTAGTGCTTCATACTTTTCCTCGTGTTGCAAATTTGCGAAAGATTTCACTGTGGAAATAGTGTTCGAAAGATGCTATGTTCTCGTCATATCGAAGACACTGAGAGACTTGCGTTGGAAATTGCTAAATTACCGCGGAAGCCAGTGCTTAAGACTAATGTATTTCCATAGTGTAATTAGCCTTATACCATCACAAGTGATAGCACATCACATGTAAGACAAAGATTGTCTACTACGATTCCAAGATTGGTTACACCAAAGGTACGTGAACTCGCTTATGTTTGCTTTAAATCGCATTTTGCATCGCTATTTCTGGACCTATAATTCTATATAGGTGAACTTTAATAATATGGACCAAAATTCTGTCACTTTAATAGCTAAAAGTATAAATGTGTGTCTCACAACTAGATTAGCTAATTCAAATACTTAGTAGAAATGAGGAACTCGCATAATAGTGTCAATATGACGGTATCCACCCATCATTCAAGTTTATTTAAACTTAAGATGCATGTAAAATTAAAATAGTGCTCTATTTATATCTTATTTTATCATTAAAACTTTTAAAACTGCATGCTGTCATCTCACATTCACTAAAGCAGAAAACTGCAAAAACTTATTATACGTTGTGCTTTCTGTGCTGTGTCTGTGTTTCCAAGTGACCACGGGTCGCGTTTCCTTTTATTTTAAAAGCTGGGAATGTTACAGACTATAGTAGTAAATTTTTAGCAGTGGTAGAATTGCAATTTACAATTCATTATTTCAGTGGAAACTAAGCATTTCACAAATGTAATTGCGTAGGCTTCCGTGGCCAGATTCAGTCGACGTAAAAGTTTTCTGGGTGTGGTACTGCGTCATAATGTATAAAACTACTACTGCTGGAGACCCAGAAGAGGGCCGCTGCAACCGTGGCCGAAACGTTGGTTTTTCTCCAGCAGCAGTAGTTTTATACATGATGACGCTGTACTACACCCAGAAAACTTTTACGTCGACATTCCACAAATAGTTTTTCAAAATACGCGTACCAAATGTTATAGCGCTGTCTCCAAGAATGGCGACGTTCTCCAGTGACGTTACGACGTCTGCTAAAAGTAGCACAGAAGGCTTACTGCCCAGTTTTACTTTTTCCATTTTTCTGTGGACCTTTGTCGAGCCCATGGCACGTACAATTGCTGCTGTATGGTGTCCCAAAAATTGACCAACACACAGTGATGCAAGTTATCAAACTTGGGAATGTAGTATCTACCTGCGTAAACTATTGATGTAAAACTCTCTTCGCTAGAAGCTGATCAGTGGGCCACTTTAGGATATCGGCGGTATTTTAATAAAGTCGCTCAGTCTAGAAACCCCAGAGCCTTTCATTAATCACTGATAATACACTAAGACAAGAAAAGCGACGCAACACGAAGGAATTATTCGAATGGGACAGAATTCGGCAGATGTGATGTACGTGTACAGACGAACAAATGACTGTAATTTCAGAAAATTTTGATGACGTGTTCAGGACAAGGGCTACAACTGGTTCAAATGGCTCTAAGCACTATGGGACTTAACATCTGAAGTCATCAGTCCCCTAGACTGAGAACTACTTAAACCTAACTAACCTAAGGACATCACACGCATCCATGCCCGGGGCAGGATTCGAACCTATGACCGTAGCAGCATCGCCGTTCCGGATTGAAGCGACTAGAACCGCTCGGCCACAGCTGCTGGCAGAAGGGCTACACAAATTGTGCAAGTGAATAACGCGTTGTCTACTTCTGGTCCCATGCAAGCGGTTATTCGGCTTCGAATTGGTTAACAATTCTCGGATGTCGTACTGAGGGATGTCGTACCGAATTCTATTCAATTGGGGCGTTACATCATTAAAATCATGAGCTGC
Organism: Schistocerca serialis cubense; assembly: GCF_023864345.2. Lineage (NCBI taxonomy): Eukaryota > Metazoa > Arthropoda > Insecta > Orthoptera > Acrididae > Schistocerca > Schistocerca serialis. Next base: position 665,671,816 of record NC_064641.1, on the reverse strand, counting down.
TTGGAGGGCCCTGCCCATAATGTTCTCAAACTTTCTAAATTGGTGAGAGATATAGTGAGGTAGGATTTGGTTCCCACAAAGACAAGCAGTAGAAACTTTCGCCGTGTGAGGGCGGGTGGACCGAATACTGTCGTCGACGTACCGCTGTGCTGTAAGCGTGCTGTGGGTGACGAACAATGGAGTCCTGTTATGAAGTGAAATGCTAACCCAGACTATCACTCCTGGTTGTTGGGCGACAGTCAGGTTGGAATCCAGTTGCTGTCTGGGGCGTCTCCAGGCACGTACTTGGACTGGAATCTCATTGAATCCAGTAGAACTGTCTTCAGCGACGAGTCCCGCTTTGAATGGAGCCAGTATGACCAGGAATGGAGTCAGTATGGAAAAGCCCCAGACAGTGAGGGGATACCAACCTCATTACCGCCTGCCATATGGCCCAGCAACGAGGAATGACAGTCTCGGGTGCCATTTCTCTTCATAGCAGGACCACTTTGGTTGTCAGCTGTGGCACCTTTATAGCACAACGGCACGTCGATGATATTAAAGGCCCCTTTTTGGTTTCCCTTTATCACAAGCCAACCTGGGTTTACATTTCAGTAGGATAAGCAAGCCCCCATATAGCGTGTCTTTCTACCGCTTTTTAAAAACCATTCAGAAGCCAAGATCGGACCTAATATTTTTTTTATTCAGGACAACCGGTTTCAACTGTCTTTGCTGTCAACTTACGGTCTTAAATGTCTTTTTGTAGAAAAACATATTCATTTTAGGCTGAAAGTCATGCACAAACAGACGTTTAAGAGCTGAACATGACAGGAAACACTGTCTTAAATAAAAAATATATTGTGCAGTCTTGGCTTTTGGATGGTTATAACAATTGAAAGAGATTGAAATTACAATGAAATGAATACCTCTAGGTGCATACAGGCGTTGATATAAGTCAACGGGGACAGTTGAAAATGTGTGCCCCGACCGGGACTCGAACCTGGGATCTCCTGTTTTACATGGGAGACGCTCTATCCATCTGAGCCACCGAAAACACAGAAGATAGTGCGACTGCAGGGACTTACCGCTGGCACGCCCCCCATTAGACCCACATTCCCAACTTATTGTCCCGTACTATTACTCATAGCGCCCTGTCCATTATAGTTATTACCCGCGGCACTGTTTGTGCATCCGCACAGAAGAAGATGGTCCAATGACCGGTGAGCCTCATTAAATTGTACAAGGCGCCAAAATTATACAGATGACACATCTCGCAATGATTGACAAAAAATTCTAGTAACATTTTTCGGTATTTCCTACGGTTGTCCCAGAAAAAAACAGTTCGTCTCAGGATAATGGTTTTGGGAAAGTAGATACTTAGCCGTGCACGTACGTAAGCAATCGGTTCCTGTTATTGCCCGCTGCGCGTATTGACAATCCGAGCGTAAATCGTAAACACATAGACAACTGCGGCCTGAGTGCGTCATTGTAATACACCGAGCGACGACAGTAGGCGAGTAATCTGGGCAGATGTTATTGCAACTCTGTTAACTGTTAGGATGGAAAGGAAATTTACTAAAGCTGAACTATGCGATATGCATTTAATTTGTGGAGAGGCAAAAGGTGTTCCGAGGGCAGCTGTACGAATTTATCGAGAACGCTTCCCACAACGACGACTTCCTGCACGAAAGACGTTTGCTGCTGTGCACCAAAGGTTTGTGTCATTGTAATTCTCTACTTGTATGCGATTACTATGCATTTACATCTTAATAAAGTACAGTAGTTATCTGCACCTTTGTAAATTTTCGTCCGTATCCGAAACGTATCTTCTGTTCTGATATGCTTTCCGTTTTTGTTACATCATGACAGAATACAGCTGACGAGTACGTATTTAATTTCCTTAGATTGAGAGATACTGGCTCTTTACTGCCACGCACAGAAGGCAGAGGCCCACAACGCGCCGATCATACATTGGAAGCTGAGGAAAGAATTCTGGACCGCATCCAGGAGGATCCTTCTCGGAGTACTAGAAGCATCGCCCGCCACGTGGGTATATCGCACAGTCGTTCATCGCACTTTGCAAGAGGAGCGTCTGCGGCCTTACCACATTCAACGCGTACAAGCATCGGAAGAACAAGATTTCCCTCCACGACGTGAATTCTCAGAGGGGTTTTTGTTACACAGAGCGCAGCATGATTTTGTCAAAAGAATACTCGTCACAGATGAAGCGTGTTTCACTCGCGACGGAATAACTAATTTCCATAACATGCACACGTAGAGTGTACATAATCCTCGCCACGTAGTGGCAACACATTTTCAGCGACGATTTTCCGTAAATGTGTGGGCGGGTATGCTCGATAATTACATTATTGGGCCCTATGTTTTACCTGCACGTTTGACTGGTAACTATTACCGAACGTTTCTAGAGGATACATTGTTACCAACGTTGTTAGAAGACACTTCGTTGGGCATACGTCATAACATGTGGTTCCTCCACGATGGTGCTCCACCCCACATTGGTCACAGAGTACTCAGATTTTTGGACAATCGATTTCCAGGACGATGGATCGGGCGTTCGGGTCCACGTCGATGGCCAGCAAGCAGCCCTGATTTAAATCCACTGGATTTTTACTTTTGGGGCCATATGAAGGAACTTTTTTATGCTGAGCCAGTAAATAATGTGGATGAATTGACGCAGAAGATTTTAGATGCTGCCAATACCATAAAGGTCAATGTGCATGTGTGTGAACGAGTGCGACGAAACTGGGTTCGCCGTAATGAAGCATGAGTAGAAGCGAATGGTGGTCATTTCGAACATTTATTGTAGTGTTGGTGTAAGAGGAAACGAAGTAATGGGTTTTCTTTTCGTTACGATGTTGTTCTACAGAAGGAAAATAATGTGAATTTAGTATTCGCTATGGCATTGCCGTAAAAAGGTGAAACAGTTGATTGTAATTAATGCACAACTATCTACTTGGAGATTGATTGAATTTGTACTAATGGAAATACATTGTGTTTGATATTAGCTTTCCATTACTACTATGACCTTCGTTATCGACTTGTTGAGAAACAGAATGGTTGTATTCAATTCACGTAAAGCAAATTACACGTTCTTGACAACCCAAAAACCGTTTACATTCCTTTTTTCGGTACCACCTGATTATCACACCACGTCGTTGTACACGTCTAATGATTTCAATCCTCTGGTCGGCTCGTTGCCTTTCTCTGGCCGCCCCGTCACTGTAGGCAGTAAGCTCGGTACGCTCTGTACTGTCGGTTGATTACGTAAACAGAAATGCGTATACTATCTATCCTACGAACATTCGGTTTTAATAATACAAAAATAAAGTACATGATACAAGAAAATGTCATTAGACTTTTTTTGTCAAGCACACCGAGATGTACCACCTATATAATTTTGGCGCCTTATGCCGTTTATGCCTTCAATACTCTACTCCTTTCTACTGCTTGTCTTCATGTTTGTGAAGCCATACCTTGGCCAGGAAGGTCACCGGATCTCTCCTCACCTGAGAACATTTGTAGCATTAACGGCAGGGCCCTCCAGTCAGCTCGGAAACACGCGCAACGCCCCGGTAGGACAGAATGTGGCACGATACCTTCAGGAGGACATCCAATTCTCTCGAATAAATCATCCAATTTTTCTGAAACTTATATCATTTGTTTGTCTGTACGTTTACATTACATCTACCAATTTCCGTCCCATTCACACGATTCCTTCTTGGTGCGTCGTTCTTCTTTTGTCTTAGAATGTATTACTTTGACTTACTAGCGTAGTTTCTGCCGCTGCTGTCGTCCTTCTAGCAGTTTCCAATGTCTGTGGAATGAAACCTGAAACAAACACTGCAGGTCTCTACGGCCGTGGTACTCACCAGCCAGCCGTGATATGAGCTACCGCGAAGAATGTCTCGTGCGGCGGCTGCTGCAGTTGCTGCTGGTCGGGCAGCCCCGTGGGCGAGGCGGACGCCGGTGTCGCAGCTGCTGTGGGCGGCGGTGGTGGGGGCGGTGCGCCGGTGGTAGGGGCGGCGGGGGCTGCGTGGGGCGACTGGGGGTGGGGTGCGGGTGGCAGCGCGTGGCACACTAGTCGCTTCTCGAGCGCTTCGTCGCTCCAGACTCGCAGCGTGCCGTTGCGCGCCGAGAAGCGGTAGGAGCGCGCGTGGTCGAGGCTCAGCCACTGCGGCTGCTCCGTCACCCAGACCGGGAACTCGCACCGGCTCGTCCACGCGCCCCGGTCGCCACCTGCTGCAGCCACAAAACGTCCTCTCTCGATCACTGCACTAGTTTGAAGGGAGACGTTAACAAGCAATTTAAAAGATGCAACAAATCCACAATTCTAAAGATACAGCAATGAAATTTTTTTCCGTGCTTTATATGAAATTTGTGGTGTCACCGCCAGACACCACACTTGCTAGGTGGTAGCCTTTAAATCGGCCGCGCTCCGTTAGTATACGTCGGACCCGCGTGTCACCACTGTCAGTGATTGCAGACCGAGCACCGCCACACGGCAGGTCTAGAGAGACTTCCTAGCACTCGCCCCAGTTGTACAACCGACTTTGCTAGCGATGGTTCACTGACAAAATACGCTCTCATTTGCCGAAACGATAGTTAACATAGCCTTCAGCTACGTCATTTGCTACGACATAGCAAGGCGCCAGTACCAGTTACTATTGATACTGTAATAATGTACCGTCAAGACCGACATTCACCATTAATGGATTAAAGTTAAGTATTCCACCAGCTACGTCCGTTTTTTCTAAATTCTAATTTCCTTGTCCTGTTCCAGGCCTCACGCCAGCCTGCGTGAGCTAAAACGCGTGCCTTTCGGCTTCCTTTTGTAACCCGGTGTTGGCTCTCCTGCCAACCCACAACAAAATTAACACATTTTCTGTATATTTCTTGCATGCGTATCCAAATGCAGAGATATGTAAACACGCAGAATACGGCGCTGCGGTCGGCAACGCCTATATATGACAACAAGTGTGTGGCGCAGTTGTTAGATCTGTCACTGCTGCTGCAATGGCAGGTTATCAAGATCGAAGTGTGTATGAACGTGGCGTTATAGTCGGCGCACATCAAACGGGCACAGCATCACCGAGGTAGCGATAAAGTAGGAATTTTCCCGTACGATTATTTCACGAGTGTACCGTGAATATCAGGAATCCGCTAAAATATCAAATCTCCGAAATCACGGCGGCCGGATAAAGATCGTGCAAGAACAGGACCAATGACGACTGAAGAAAATCGTTCAACGTGACAGAAGTGCAACCCTTCAACAGATTGCTGCAGATTTCAATGCTGGGCCGTCACCAAGTGTCAGCGTGCGAACCATTCAACGAAACATCATCGATACGGGCTTTCGGAGCTGAAGACCCACTCGTGTGCCCTTGATGACTGCACGATACAAAATCTTACGCCTGGCCTGGGCCCGTCAACACCGACATTGGACTGTTGATAATTGGAAACATGTTGCCTGGTCGGATGAGTCTCGTTTCAAATTGTATCGAGCAGATGAACGTACACGGGAGTGGAGACAGCCTCATGAATCCATGAGCAATGCATGTCAGCAGGGGACTGTTCAGTCTGGCGGAGGCTTTGTAACGGTGTGGCACGTTGTCAGCTGGAGTGATGTGGGACCTCTAATACGTCTATATACGACTCTAACAGGTGACACGTACGTAAGCATTCCATCTGAACACCTGCACCCATTCATGTCCACTGTGAATTCCGATGAACTTGGGTAGTTCCAGCAGGATAATGCGACAACCCAAATGTCCAGAATTGCTACGGAGTGCCTCCGGGAACACTCTTCTGAGTTTAAACACTTCCACCGGCCCCCATATTCCTCAGCCAAGAAAATTACTCATCATATCTGGGATGCCTTGCAACGTGCTGTTTAAAAGAGATCCCCACCCCGTCGTACTCTTATGGATTTGTGGACAGCCCAGCAGGATTCATGGTGTCAGTTCCTCCAGCACTACTTGGGACAATAGTCCAGTCTGTGTCACGTCGTGTTGCGGCACTTCTGCGTGCTCGCCGGGGCCCTAAACAATATTAAGCAGTTGTACAGTTTCTTTGGCTCTTCATTGTATATTTACTTTTTCATGTAATTTAAAAATTTTATTTTCAAAAAATAATATGTGTATCTTTTTCTCAAAAACTATTCAAGAGATATTTACCAGATTCTCTGCTTAATCTCTTTGCATGCAGTAAGTTTGTCTCACGAGGTTTTCTTAATACAGGCAAGAAGGTAGTTTTAATAATTTTTTAATTATAGCCTTTCCTGGCTCCAACAGTGTGGGGCGTTGGCAGGCAGTGTGATCAACCTCCGGGTGTCACACTACATGGAGGTGGGACGAGGTATGCCTGCAGAACTGGATATACCCCTGATAAAAGTCTCAGTGCTCAAATGTTTAGGGATATCGCTCCATCGACAAATACAACGTGCGGCGGCCTTTACGTATCGTAAGGTCTTACGACGACTCGGCATAGAGGCTCGCCTCAACAAATTTAGGTCGTTGGACATTTTGCAACGCGCTCAGTACATCAATGTGTACATGGCTTCTCAACCATTACGCCCACGTATTACTGATGACAGAAACGATGGTTTCCAGGATACAGGCAAAGATCGGACACGTGGCGAACGCTGGTGCACTTTTTAAGATCCGTTTTGTTACTCTTACTTTAACCTTCCACAAAAGAGGTGTTGGACTCACCCAGGCACAGAGCGTTGGCACTGTACCTTCGCTCAATGTGGCGACACTGGCTTTCACCAACAGACGATCTTCCAGGCAGCCTGATAGGAGAGGTGGCCCCTCACACGCTGTGCCCGCCTGTACCCGTTGGACATTTGTCGCCCTCGCTATGACATATTAGGACGTTTTTCGTGGAGCACAACTGTATGTTGGGGGTTATGCCGGAGACATGGAATCCGACAGCAAAGATTTATTTCGTAGTATTCTCCTACGCTGGAATCCGGCTAACGGCATTGTACGACGCCACCCTGCACGGTCGACAGGACGCGGGCTTGGCAAACCATCCACGTGCCCTTCCTGTCCACTTCAGTGCTGTCGCCGTGATACGTGGTCACTAACGAGAAATTTCCGACCCAATGAAGGCTACATGTCATTCACCTGACGACCCCATGTGTCCCAGATGCGCGACGGTACATACGGACGAACAAAGACTGAACTGTGGCCCCGCAGCGAGTGCTGGAAATTGATCCACCGGATACTGGCTTTCCTCCTACGCCTCCCCTATGTTTCGATTGTGCCACTGGACCTCTTTCATCCCAACGCCGTCTGTTTCCCGAAGACCCGGACGGATGCGGTCAGAAGGGTACAAGTAATAGCGATACACTACATGTACCGCAACGGCGAAAAGGAAGTCCTCGATTTGTGGCAATACATGATCGACGAGTTCCTGATAGTAACAAACGGAGCGCAATGCCGCAATCTTTTTGCTGTTTGGGGACGTCATTCGTGGACCCACCGCCCAGTTGGGGTGTGCCTGGTGTGAGAAGAAGTTGACTTGCAGACGTGATATTTCCACGATTCCCGTACGGTAACAGAAACAGGCTCTGACTGTGTACAGCGGCCCTGGATACTCCTACGGTTGATGACTAGTGATGGCCATTGTAATGACGACCGCCTCTTATTTGCCGCCTGCTTCAATAAGGTGAACCCAGGGGACAAGATGGCACTTTTTAGTTCACATTGTCGTCATAACCTTTGGCGTATGGCTCCCTTGTTTTTTGTTTTTTTATGCTTATTATATTTTTTTAAAATGTGATGGTTCACTGCGGTGGGACGAGGGTGACATCGTGGCCAGGCCTTGGAATTCGATTCCTGCCCGACTTGCCTCCTCCAGCTTGACGCTCCAGCTGCCGCTAACAATAAAGAAATTATCTTGGTAGGCGCCCTGGGTTCTTTTCCCGGGCGATGCATTTGTTTTTAATTTACAGTTCCGTTTCCGTATACAAGAGGTAAAAGAAATGAAGTAATTATTTTTGCCATCAAGCAACCCAAACCTTTTTTTTCCACAAACAAAAAAGCTATATGAAAAAAGATAAATTGTTCGGTCAGGGAACCGGCTGCTCTCTGTAATAAAAAAACTGAGTGAAGGGATCAACGATGAACTTCAACGGTTGTCATGTGACGTCCGCCACGAACAAATGCAACGAACAATACCGAACGGATAAGCTGACAGTTTACGAACGTAAAGGACGTGCCTTCTAATCTAACTGAAATCAACTATCGTTTTTGTTTTTATTTACAGCTGTGCGGATAATATTTTAAATCTGCGTTCGCTACAAATTGTGTAGTTGTAAGCTTTTCTAGGTTCCGCATTCTTTCAAAAGCTTTCATTTTGTAATAGTCTAATCTTTAAACAAACAGATAATGGCCATAGTAAAAATATTGTATTTATTTATAATTACTTCTACTGCCACCTGATGTCTCTATAGTTTTCAGTCAAGAGAAACGTATCAGCTGATTGGCATACGTCATAGGTCTGCTTCGAAATGGCTGATTTGAACGTTCGCCAGCAAATAATTGCTCTTCTAATCATACAATGAAGGCTTTCACTACCGGATGATACTGTTGTTGATAATTCTTCCGGGTTTTATGGCCGTGGTCCATGGAATACTTCGGTTCCATGGACCACGGCCATATAACCCGGAAGAATTATCAACAACAAATAATTGATCTCTTTGAAAAAAACTTTAGCGAATCTGAGGCACGACGTCATTATGGTGTTGATGCTTCCGCAGGAAGGAAACGGATTAGACGATTTAGAGATAATGGTGAGGTAGCGAGACGTCCAATACCTGTAAGATGAGGAGTCTCTACTCGAAGACAATATAAAGAATTGGTCAAGGAGGCCCAGAATGCTCCTTTGTCACCCATCCTGGAACCAAGGAGAGCTTTACATTTCCCAGGCTCGTCGAGAACTGCTCTCAGAGTATTAAAGGATCATGGAATCAGGTCTGGTTATGCTTTTATCAAAGAACCGTTGTCTGACGGTCAAGCCAGACTAGTCGTGAGTTCGTGGGAAGATGCCAATTTGAGTAAAGTCATTTTCTCTGACAAGTGCACAATTGAGTCTACGTGCAGAGGTCCTATTCTTGTTTACCGCACAGATGGGCCACGGTATGACGCGCGCTTGGTAGCCACACGTGCAAGAAGTGGACGCATAAGTGTGAAATGTTGAGGCTGGATGTCTTACATAGGTGCAGGAACTTTACAACATATACAGGGGAAGTTCAATTCAACACAGTATGAACATTTCTTTGAAAATGTAATCATCCCTGGAGCTCAACGTTGGTACCACGAAGGAAGTCTCACATACCAACGTGATAATTATCCATCACACACTAGCGTTGGCATTCAGAGCTGGTTTCAAAAGAGGAAGAACTTTTTCAATGCATTCCGTGGCATCCAAAGTCATCTGACGTCAATCTCATAGAGCACATATGGACTCAGCTTAAGAAGACTGTGGAAAGGCTATGGGATTTAGTTCATTCTTCATGGGAGAGAATTTTTCCACAGACTTGTCAAATCTATGCCTCGAAGAATTCACGCTGTTCTCAATGCCAATGGCATGTGGACAGAATACTGAAGCTACGCGTAATCTACTCTTCATTGTATTTTATTCCATTTTTCTGCCAAAGGTCTACATAGTTATTAGGCCAAAAATAATAATTTCAAAATACAAATCTACTTGCTACTATATTATTTGTATTTTTTATGGAAGGTCAGATAAATATCGCCCTCCGAGGAAGATTATTTTTATTTTCATAGGAGGTCAGATGACTATCACCTTCCAAGTACGATTATTGTTAGACATTAAATTCACACACCATAATTAGTTATTTATCGACGAGAATATTGAAAAGTTTATAAATTAATAACAAAAAGTAAATAAAGCACAAAACATTTGCGGCGTGATAAAGAGAAGTCTGCGTAAGATTCGACACGACACATACTACAGCTACCGGTACAATAAACTGACACGCCAACAAAGAACTACCGGTCTCTTATAACGGTCGAACAGGCGTACCGTAATTGAAGAATTTTAAACTGGAAACAACACATACTGGAAGGCACATCCACTCGCTCGTGCAAATCGCACGTAAGGACTCAGAAAAATATGAAAATCAACTGGTGCGTTTTGGTTCAAATGGCTCTAAGCACTATAGGACTTAACATCTGAGGTTTTCAGCCACCTAGACTTAGAACTATTTAAACCTAACTAACCTAAGAACATCACACACATCCATGACGGTGGAAGGATTCGAACCTGCGACCGTAGCAGCAGCGCGGTTCCGGACAGAAGCGCCTAGAACCGCTCGTCCACAGCAGCCGGCCGATGTGTTCTCTTAGTCGAAAGCTATAGAGATATTAGATGGCGACCGAAGTAATTACAAATATTTACATCCATTTTCAATACTTTTGCTATGACCATTTGTCTGTTTCTTTAAACATTAGACTTTTATAAAATGGAATCTTTTGAAAGAATGTGGAACCTAGAGAAACCTACAACTGCACACTTTATAGCTAATTAAGGATTAACATATTCGACACGACACATACTACAGCTACCGGTACAATAAACTGACACGCCAACAAAGAACTACCGGTCTCTTATAACGGTCGAACAGGCGTACCGTAATTGAAGAATTTTAAACTGGAAACAACACATACTGGAAGGCACATCCACTCGCTCGTGCAAATCGCACGTAAGGACTCAGAAAAATATGAAAATCAACTGGTGCGTTTTGGTTCAAATGGCTCTAAGCACTATAGGACTTAACATCTGAGGTTTTCAGCCACCTAGACTTAGAACTATTTAAACCTAACTAACCTAAGAACATCACACACATCCATGACGGTGGAAGGATTCGAACCTGCGACCGTAGCAGCAGCGCGGTTCCGGACAGAAGCGCCTAGAACCGCTCGTCCACAGCAGCCGGCCGATGTGTTCTCTTAGTCGAAAGCTATAGAGATATTAGATGGCGACCGAAGTAATTACAAATATTTACATCCATTTTCAATACTTTTGCTATGACCATTTGTCTGTTTCTTTAAACATTAGACTTTTATAAAATGGAATCTTTTGAAAGAATGTGGAACCTAGAGAAACCTACAACTGCACACTTTATAGCTAATTAAGGATTAACATATTACCCCCACAAGCCTAAATAAAAATAAAAAGGACAGGTCATTTCAGTTAGATTCGAAACGTCGTTGCATTTGGTTGTGGCGAACATCACATGACACCCGTTGAAGTTCATCGTTGATCGCTTCATATCAAATGCAACGAGCAATAACGCACGTTAAGGTCGAGGTTTCGAATGTAACTGGAATGACCTGTCCTATATATATATATATATATATATATATATATATATATATATACAGAGAACAGCGGAATGCGTTGAACTACCGTTCCGGCTACGCAATCAGCCATTGAGACAGGTGCGAAACGCTCATCCTTGTAGTAATTCTAAATTGCAATGCATCTCGACAAGTACAGTATCCTACTTATTATATTGTCTCTATTTGACGTTGTAAACACCAACCTGAAGCTCCAGAGACCGGCAGAGTTGTAAATACTGGCGCTTCTGAACTTGGGTATGTGCAATTCTCTATTCTTGTTCTCTCAATTATTAAGGCAGATCAAACTGTTTGCCTCTCATTGACTGTGGTGTGACGGCCAAAGCCCTTCTATTCGCGGAATGTTGAAAGCTACGGCAGGGGAGAGGGAGGGAGGGCACATCTGGCCATCGTGTTTTGAAAGCTAAACAGAGTAAGTGATACATGTACGTAATATGTCTACCACACAAAAACACACATTCAACATTTTTGCAACAATATTCTCGTACTGACATTTTGCAGCTTCAGTCTGTATATGCCGCAAAATCGTAATGAATAAACCCTAAACAAATGAAGAATTATTATGATGGTTGGTTGGTTGTTTTGGGGAAGGAGACCAGACAGCGAGGTCATCGGTCTCATCGGATTAGGGAAGGACGGGGAAGGAAGTCGGCTGTGCCCTTTGAAAGCAACCATCCCGGCATTCGCCTGGAGCGATTTAGGGAAATCACGGAAAACCTAAATCAGGATGGCCGGACGCGGGATTGAACAGTCGTCCTCCCGAATGCGAGTCCAGGGTCTAACCACTGCGCTACCTCGCTCGGTAATTATTATGAAATGAAGTTAATAATCTCCAATTTGAAGTTTATTGGTGCCAATCACATTAAAGAACAGCGTATCTCCGGCTATTGTAACTCATTTTAACAGTGCCACCCATAAAATACAAGGAAAATAATGTGCAAGAGCGATGTCAGTAATTAAACATCGCTACGATACTTCTGTAATGACACTCATTCTTTTCATTCATTTACACTAAATATTCGCATAACGACGTTAAGATGTTCAAAGCAAATAAATCTATGGTAGGTTAGATACGGCACATTTTAAAGTACACTACTGGCCATTAAAATTGCTACACCTAGAAGATGACGGGCTACAGACGCGAAATTTAACCGACAGGAAGAAGATGCTGTGAGATGCAAATGATTAGCTTTTCAGACCATTCTCAAAAGGTTGGCGCCGATGGCGACACCTACAACGTGCTGACATGAGGAAAGTTTAACCGATTTATCATACACAAACAGCATTTGACCAGCGTTGCCTGGTGAAACGTTGTTGTGATGCCTCGTGTAAGGAGGAGAAATGCGTACCATCATGTTTCCGACTACGATCAAGGTCGGATTGTAGCCTATAGCGATTGCGGTTTATCGTATCGCGATATTGCTGCTCGCGTTGGTCGAGATCCAATGACTGTTAGCAGAATATGGAATCGGAGGGGTTCAGGAGGGTAATACGAAACGCCGTGCTGGATCCCAACGGCCTCATATCACTAGCAGTCGATATGACAAGCATCTTATCCGCATGGCTATAACGCATCGTGCAGCCACGTCTCGATCCCTGAGTCAACAGATGGGGATGTTTGCAAGACAACAACCATCTGCACCAACAGTTCGACGACGTTTGCAGCAGCATGGACTATCAGTTCGGAGACCATGGCTGCGGTTACCATTGACGCTGCATCACAGACAGGAGCGCCTGCGATGGTGTACCCAACGACGAACCTGGGTGCACGAATGGCAAAACGTCATTTTCTCGGATGAATCCAGGCTCTATTTACAGCATCATGATGGTCGCATCCGTGTTAGGCGACATCGCGGTGAACGCTCATTGGAAGCGTGTATTCGTCATGGCCATACTGGCGTATCAACCGGCGTGATGATATGGGGTGCCATTGGTTACACGTCTCGGTCATCTCTTGTTCGCTTGTCGGCACTTTGAAGAGTGGGTGTTACATTTCAGATGTGTTACTACCAGTGTCTCTACCTTTCATTCGATCCCTGCGAAACCTTACATTTCAGCAGGATAATGCACGACCGCATGTTGCAGGTCCTGTACCGGCCTTTATGATTACAGAAAATGTTCGACTGCTGCCCTCTCACCAATTGAAAACATCTGGTCAATGGTGGCCGAACAACTGGGTCGACACAATACGCCAATAACTACTCTTGATTAACTGTCGTATCGTGTTGAAGCTGCATGGGCAGCTGTACCTGTATACGCCATCCAAGCTCTGTTTGACTCAATGCCCAGACGTATCAAGGCCGTTATTACGGCCAGAGGTGGTTGTTCTGGGTACTGATTTCTCAGGATCTATGCACCCAAATAGCGTGAAAATACAATCACATGTCCGTTCTAGTATAATATATTTGTCCAATGAATACCCGTTTATCATCTGCATTTCTTTTTGGTGTATCAATTTTAATGGCCAGTAGTGTAGTATTTCACAATCCTGTTACTCAGTCCGTTGTACAGTACTTCGCACTGGAACAGTGAAGGGGGCGAGGGACAAACAAATGCTGCAAGCGGAATTTTGAAAGCTGTACATTCTGAATGTCATGACTGCGTATTATCGGAATTGTTGTCAACACTTTCGCATGGTATCGAGTGCTGGGGATGACACGTTGTTGGTGTCCTTTTTTCTCCTTAAAATTTGAAATCAAGTTGGTGATGTTTCCTTGTTAGATCTGAAGATCTGGCGATCCGTTCCCCTCCGGCGTGTGCTTCCCCCTCCAACTCTACTCGTACTGTGTCGTCACAGCCCCTCCACTGCCGTCCAATTTGCAGAGACGACAGTCTGTCATGATTGTGAGCCCTATCTGCTCCCTACACTTAAATTTCATTAGCCATAAGCTATAAAAACTGTGATTTTTACTTCGTTATTTCTCTCAAACCCTCATACTAGCAGTAATAAGCTATTTAAGTACTTATGTTAGATTTATTTAAAGATTTAATAATGAAACACTGCACGTTACGTATTTTCCTGGTACAAGCACGACGCGTTCCGCTAATTTATTCCCATAATCAGTTGCTACCATTTCCACTAGTATCTTATGTCATGTCAGCGTGTATTGTCCTATCTCTCTTGCCCTGAAGTCACCTTTTTGTGATTTTAACATTCTGTGCCTCTTTCATTGTGCGCAGATTCACAGTCACGTAAACCACGAATCACATCAATATATGGTATGGACAAGTTCTGCAAATCGATTTAAGTTTGTGCTGCAGCGAAACGAAGTTTATGTTTCAACGACTCATTGGTCACTACACTACGCTGTGTGCATGTTATGTACTTCATTGAAGAAAACGTGCTTTCTCAAATGTGAAAAAAAATTATCCTCTAAGAGCGAAGTTATCGAATTTTGGGTACCAATCTCGGGCGCGTCACTTACATAAGTCCTGCACTTCTTTCTTTTCTGGGTAGCATGAACGGATGATTTTGTTAACTGCACTTCTTCTTGAAGATCTCATCTGACTCTTACAAGACAAATTTTCCTTGGATTATTAGAGAAAATTACATCCGGCTCTGGAGATGTAAGATCTTTTCATCGGCTAAAACACTCTTGGAGATTTCGCCAGTAGCGGAAACAAATCTTGAAAATTTAACGCCATTGGATTCTCGTTTCAATACATACAAACTCTCGAAGTGACGATCATTTTCCTAGTTTCGTTGCAATTTAAACAACGTAAGTTTACGCCAGAATCCATTAACATCCGCTGACACATCAGAAAAAGTTGCGTCCCTTTACTTGCAAACGTAGATTGAAATTATTTAAGTGATTTGTATGATCTATTAGGACTGCTAATTGTGATTATTCAATTTATTTTCCAAAACGGTGGTTTTAGATTTTACCTCTTCATTGTAATCCGTATTTCCCTTCAACTGCTTCCCAAAACTATCTAAATTTTTCGTGAAATAGTTATCAATTTCCTCCCTTATTACATTCGTAATTTTCGTTACATCTTTCAAGGCGGAAAGCAGTCTGCCGCTGTTTTCCACATACTGCTTCTCGATAAATAATGCAATGTAAAGATAAATAATGCAAACCGTTTTTTAGGATTTCGTAACTCTATCGGTAAAAACGAAATCTTTATAGAATCACTTTGTTGTCTTTGTGTCTGACCGTTCACGTGCTAAGAACCCTTTTTTCTCTAGGTAGAGGTATCAAGTAGACATTAACGTCAAGTACTAAGGTCTAAAGCCCCTTGGCGGTGTAAAATTTTAAGCTAGTAAGTCAACGTAACCAAATGATGCATGCCTTACGTCACATATGTTTTTACTCCCAAAATCAATTTTTAAAACCTCTTGGGTACTTTTCGTAGACTTACAATCATAAAATTTGGCAAGAAGGAAAGTTTCACAGTACAAGCTATGGAAAAAATTCTAAAATTGTTGATTTGTAATTATATGAGATAAAAGATTTTTTGCCACATGTTGTCGCCTGCCTGTCTCCCTGTCCATCCGTTAAGACACCTTTTGCCTAACTAACGAGCACAGGTATCAAGTTGAAATATATGACAAATATTAACGTGTACGGTCCCTCGCCGAAGTAAGAAATTTAAACTTATAACTCATTGTAATTAAAAGACACGGCCATTTATGTTCAGCCAGAACATTATGACCACCTACCTAATAGACGGTATGCCTGCCTTTGGCACGAATAACAGCGGCGACGCGTTGCGACATGGACGCTGGAGGAAGTTGACACCTCATCTGAACACGTAAGTTACCTCTGATGAGGGGGCGATGAGTTCAGATCGGGTTCAGATCTGCCGAGTTGGGGCGCCAACACTTCAATTGTAACTCGCCACTGTGTTCCTCGAACCACTTCATCACACTCCTGGCCTTGTGACATGGCACATTATCATGTTGAAAAATGCCACTGCCGTCGGGAAACATGATCGTCATGAAGGGCTACACGTCGTCTACAACCAGCGTACGTCACGCTGCCTTGCACGAGCTCCACTGGAACCATGGATGCTCAAATGAATGTTCTCCATAACATCTACATCTACATCCATACTCCGCAATCCACCTGACGGTGTGTGGCGGAGGGTGCTTTGAGTACCTCTATCGGTTCTCCCTTCTATTCCAGTCACGTATTGTTCGTGGAAAGAAAGATCGTCGGTATGCCTCTGTGTGAGCTCTAATCTCTCTGATTCTATCCTCATGGTCTCTTCGCGAGATATTCGTAGGAGGGAGCAATATACTGCTTGACTCCTCGGTGAAGGTATGTTCTCGAAACTTCAACTAAAGCCCGTACCGAGCTACTGAGCGTCTCTCCTTCAGAGTCTTCCGCTGGAGTTTATCTATCATCTCCGTAACGCATTCGCGATTACTAAATGATACTGTAACAAAGCGCGCTGCTCTCCGCTGGATCTTCTCTATCTCTTCTATCAACCTTATCTGGCACGGATCCCACACTGGTGAGCAATATTGAAGCAGTGGGTGAACATGTGTACTATAACCTACTTCATAATGGTGCCGCCGCCAGCTAGTCTCCGTCCCACAGTACAGGCGTCAAGAAACCGTTCCCCTAGAAGATTCGCGCCCTCCCATCGGCTTGACGAAGAAGGCATCGGGATTCATCAGACCATGCAACGCTCTGCCACTACACCAACGTCCAGCGCCGACGCTCATCGGCCAATTCAGTCACAGTTGCTGATGTCGTGGTGTTAATGTTGGCACACGCATTGGTCGTCTCCTGCGGAGGCCCATCGTTACGAGTGTTCAGTACCCTGTGTCTTCAGACACACTTGTACTCTGCGCAGCATTAAAGTCTCATGTTAATTCCGCCACAGTTCGCCGCCAGTCCTCTTTTATCAGTATTCCCAGCCTACGACGTGCGACATCTGTAAAGAGGGGTGCCCACCCAACCCCATGACGTCTGGACGTGGTTTCACCTTGGTTTCGCCACTTGTTGAAGACATTCACCACAGCACTCCTCGGCACTCCTCGGACACCCGACAAGTCATGCAGTTTCCGATATGTTCGTGCCGAGCCACCGGGCCATCGCAATCTGCCCTTGCTCAGACTCAGATAGATCGTGCGCCTTAACCATTCTGCACTTAGAGAGCACGCTCTCTGCTACTGCATGTACAGTGCGTGTGTCTAACTAGCGGATATTCCTCTCCAGGTGATGCTGATATCGCCTGGATGCATTTATATTGACAGTAGGTCGGTGGTCATAATGTTTTCGCTGATCAGTTTATACTCAGATACTCGCAAACTATCTAAAGATACATTTTTTAAAAAAATGTTCAAATGTATGTGAAATCTTATGGGACTTATCTGCTAAGATCATCAGTACCTAAGCTTACACACTACTTAACCTAAATTATCCTTAGGACAAACACACACCCATGCCCGAGGGAGGACTCGAACCTCCGCCGGGACCAGTCGCACAGTCCATGACTGCAGCGCCTGAGACCGCTCGGCAAATCCCGCGCTGCTAAAAATACATTTAAGTCGTACAGAAATTTCAGAGCGCCAGTCCTACTCGCACGCGTCCGGTTTTCTTCTTAATCGACATTCGAAGCCATTTCAACTACTTTTCATAGCTAGTGCACCATCGGTGCATCGGCAAAAATTGCAGATCAGTTCTGGAAACCATCAATTTTGTAAACATATTTATTAATAGTACTAAAATATCCAACCTTGTTGATCCGACCACGGATCTAGAACGAGCCAGTCTTCTTTTAATACAGATAAACAAGGAAAAATGATGGTTGCGACAAGGTCGTGGCGTTATCCTGCTAATAGATTTGAATGGAGGGTGAAGCACTTACTGGAGGAAACGCCTGGTGAGTAACACTTCGACAAGCCATAGCCGGTTGCATAAGGTTTATTGCAATAAATGTTGTCTCAGATTCGTAACCACCAATGGTCTTTTCTTCAGAAGGAAGAAAGTCATGTATAATATTTTAGACATATCACGAAATAAACATCCAAAATAATCGAAACAGTATACAAAAGTTATCTTTTAAATGTTTATTTCTTAACATGTTTAAAACGTTGTAGGAGAAGATACCACTAGTGATACTGAAACCTGGTCAAAGCTTATTGTAATAAATCGTAGGCAACCGATCAGCTGTGTGCATCATTTATTGAAAGTCTATTTAAGCTTGCTTCGGTCAGCCACGCTTAAAGATGTGAAAAAAATCCAGGCGGTGTTTTACATTCGTTACTACTCATTTAGTACTTCCTGATCAAACCTCTTGACTAGGTTTGGATCTATATGTCGCAGTTCGACATGTGAAACAATTCCATACTGCTCGACATCAGCTTTTCTAGCCGCCGTATAAACATACACAGGCTTGAAAATCTCATCCGGTTTGCTGCCGGATATACCGGCTATCTCAGGTGGGAGAGTAAATATCTCAGCAGGTGATAGTGCTGAATAATTGAAATAAAACAATCCATGCAGCATGTGTCAAATTTTTATTGCTAAAATTTGTGGTTCAGTAGAAAGGCTTAAACTCTAGCCTTCTAGCCCTCTACTCCAGGTTTTACGGGTTTATTTATCGACTGTCATTTTCGTTCCGAATTTCAAGTTATGAAGTTGCCCATGAGTTTACATAATTGAATTTTTCGACTGTGGTTGTTGATTTGTTGGCCAGTCTTACAGTATAATTTAAGCATCAACTTACAGGAACCCATTATCTATAGTTTCTTGAACACGAGTTGACAGCATTATTAGAACTGGTTTCTTCGGCTACGATGATTGGTGTTTTCTTCCTGCACGATGGAGCCTCTACGCATTCCAGTCGTCAGGTAACACTCCATAAAAAGCTAACAGTCCCCGGGAGATGGATCGGTGGAAACGGTCACGTTCCATGGCCACCAACGTCCAAGGAGAGGTATGTAATGTAAGGATGCAGTCTCGCGGCGGTAACACTGAATAAAAAGTTTTCGGGTTTCCAACCGTGTCAAGTAATTAAAATTTCAGGAGTTTTCAGCCAAGGACTTCTTGGCCATTGTCAAGTGTGTCAAGTGGTGTGACTGCCAATGGGCTACTGGTACGCCTCTAACACACGCTAACTGCTGGCTGTGACGTCTCGGGTGCCTGCGGCATCGCCACATACGATCCTGCGTTGACTATTAGATGGACAGCGTTGCAATGTATAGCCCTTAGCTGCTTCAAACCACTTCATGGAGAATTTTGAAGATATTGCCTTAGACGAGGCGCCATTAAAGCCCAGTTGTTCCTTTCGATACGTTGACGACACTTTCGTCATTTGGCCTCACGGACTTAAGAAACTTTAAGAGTTCTTGGAACAACTCAACGGTATTAACAGTAACATCCAGTTGCCCATGGAGGTAGAAAAATGCGATGCGTTGCCATTCCTCGACGTTCTCGTCCGCCGCATACGAAATCGATGCCTTGGCCACAATATCTATAGTAAGCCCACCTACACACAAAATCAAATCGATCTTCGGGCCTCCGACGAAAATATAATTACTGAGACGAAGCAGGTCTCGGAACTACTGAGATCTACTAGATACCTTGCGAGTGTGGTGAATCGTATGTCGGATAATCAGTACGCACTGTGGAACAACGCAGGAAGAAGGTCTTATAGCCTATGCTACTCTAATGATTACGATGTTGGGTTCGTGAGGCGCTCAACTGCGCGGTCATCAGCACCCGTACATAGTCCCAATTTTTACACAGTCCAATTTTTTTACCCAGTCCAATCTAGCCACTGTCACGAATGATGATGATGAAGACAACACGAACACCCAGCCACGGGCAGAGAAAATCCGCAACCCGGCTGGGAACCGAACACGGGACGTCGTGATCCAGAGGCAGCAACCACCGTCAGTTGCGACTTCAGTGGCGTCTATCAAGAGCTCATTGGAGAATAAGGTGGAGACCTATTGTGTTTCCTGATGAAATCTGGTTCTGCCTCGTGCCAGTGATGGCCGTATGTTGGCTAGAAGGAGGCCAGTTGAAGGCCTGCTACCAACGTGAGTGCGTGCTAGACCAACACCGACTCAAAGGAAGGCCTCGGCGTTTGTTCGTGACGTCACGTCAGCTAGGCACGGCGAACGCCAGGTCTGTTGCAGGCATACTCATAATGGTGGTGTCTCCTTCTCTGACACAGGAAAATGTGAAACTATTGGCGGTAGTTGACCAACACACACTGTTCTGAGAAATTTCTGCAATCAATTAATTGTGCAATTCATTGCACTTCTTAAAAAATAGTGTACTCCTGAACTTAAATTTCCAGCTGTTTTAAGGATTGACATACAAAAACAACTTCATGGTCCAGCAGCAACAGAATTCGTGCTTCTTTACTTCATCTGTAAATCTGAGGAAGTTGCGTTTTACAAGAAACTGTGAACATATTGGTGCTCTTCTTTAGGAATCTTGGTTGACTATGGGGCGAGGAGCACTGAATGTTAATGAAATATCTTGCGATTGTACACTTTGGGGGAGGGGGTGGGAGACAGAAGAAGAGGCAAAAGAGAGATACTTGTTTTATCAAATAAAATTTTTTGTCTTATAAAGTTTCTCCTTTCAGTTGCAAGAGGGGAATATTTATCTTTTCTAAAGTTCATGTTTAAAAAAGTTTAAGCTCAGCAGTATTTTCGATGTATGAAGCTATTTTGTTTCCTGTTTAGAATTCCTTTCGTTGAAAACGACTGTAGTCTAATTACTGGCAACAGTTGAATTAGTTCACATTTCCAGTGACGATGCCAAATGAAAATAAATAAATAAATAAAAGAAACGAGTTCATTCTGAGGGGGTTTGGGTAAGTTTCGATAGCAAAATGGATCAAGTAAATTTAGTTACTTGAATGTAAAATTTCCGAAGCTTGCGATGGGGCAAAGCATCTTCTCATATTGATCTACGTTTGTTTCGACAGGATTCAGTAATACAAAACTATGATCTTCATTTGTAGCTTTACGATAGTAAGAGAATCTTTCATCTAAATAAAACTGCAGAATCCAAAACAAACATTTTGTCCAAAAATAAGAGATTTATAGTGATAAGCACGCACAGGCGTTTCTGCCTGCAACAGACCTGGCGTTCGCCGTGCCTAGCTGACGTGACGTCACGAACAAGCACCGAGGCCTTCCTTTGAGTCGGTGTTGGCTACACACACTCGATCTACACATGGAGTTAAGGTCTAGGGAGCGATCTTGTATGTCAGCCAGAGTTCTCTTGGGGTTGTCCCACGCACCCTGACTGGAAATTTGCACGTCAGTCTAGTGATTCGATCTGTTGTGCTGAGATTCATGAACAGAATTCCAGGGGGTGTTCTCGAAAAGAATAACTATCTCTCACATACCACTGTTGCAGCCCAGCATGTTCTACAGAGCGTCGACATGTTGCCTTGGCCTGCCCGATCACCAGATCGTCTCCAGTCAGGCACATATAAGACAATATCCGACAGCAATTCCAGCGTCATCCACAAGCAGCATCAACTGCCCCTGTACTGAATGACCAAGTGCAATATGTATGGAGCTCCATCCCACAAACTGACATCCGAACCTGCACAAAACCATGCATGCACGTTTGCAGGTTTGCATTCAACATTCTGGCTGTTGCACCGGTTATTAATGTATCAGGATTTCACATTTGCAAAGGCTTATTTCACAGTTACATTAACCTGTGATCTTGCAATGTTAATCACTTAAATGTGTTACCTTAACAAAGCTATTCCCGAAATTTCATTACTCGACGTTAATTATTTTTTGGTGTTGCGATTTTTTTCCGTCGGCACTAAAGATGGCTATAAAACAGCTGAAATCTAGATCTGCAGTAACATACAGATTGGATTTGAGACTGACTGACTTCCTTTCCTTTTCTGGAATATACCAGAGTCGCTGCGCACAATTGTTCCGTTTGAATCAAACCTAGTTAATATTGCAGCCCCATTCTCGCTGAGTACCTACTATTATTCACGCAATATTAAGCATCTTCCTGAGGAAATGCTTGGATGTGCTATCTACCTTACACGTAAATTTTAGTCAGTTAATAAAAGCTGTAAATACAATTTTAATTTCATTACTGAGCAGTACATAAAAGCCACCTTTCCCGGGGCAGATGATTAGTGACATTATTCGGAAAATCTGAATAATCAGAATCTCCTTTGAAACTATTCTAATTATTGTGCACGGCTTACATAAACAGCATAATGACGTTTCAACAGCATGTATTTGCTCGGCACGCTCCAGAACAAAACGAGTTTTTCCACAGCAAATACCGCTGCTGTTTCACTGGTAAAGTCAGGTATTTTTCGAGCTGTCAATAACGTCAGTATACGACGCAAAAACAAATAGATTTTCCACTCGTGTATTTATTGCAGAGAGGATACTTTTTCAGTTACGTTTTGGTGGGATTCGGTTTTACGTTTCATTTTGTGCGACCTATATAACGGAAAGTACGCATTCTCCTCTGAATACTCTTTTGTAAGCTGAGAACCCCTTTAGCATTAATCGAATAATGATTCCACGCAACACGAAATAAGGAACAGTGTTAATCAGCTGGCCATGGAATACTGTGAATAGTGATAACTTTTTTTTCCTCTGCCTATACTTAAACTAAACGCTTAATTGTGTTACAAGCGCAATTAAAATGTTACACATCGCACTTATACACAAACATCCTTCTAATATGTACTGATATTTCCTCTTTAAAAAGTTTTACTCGTTTAAGAGATTCAGCATTGGTTACAAAGCTCGCATTGGTAATCAGTTTCCAAAATATACAACTCATTTTGACAAGGAACCCAGCAGACAGTAAAAAGTTTAGGTAAGAAGAGAAGCTTTTGAAATATAGTAGGACAGGATAATGGTGAAGACCAGATCGGCACACTCGATTGCTGATTAGGAAAACTGATTAGAAAAGAATTTTACGGTAGAGCTCTACTACAGAAAAGCATCGGTTGAGAGCACACGGCCTGAGGCATCAAGGGGTCGTAGTTTGTAAAAATTGAAAGAGGCTCGAATACGGATTCAAATGAATGTACACTATTTAATCAAAAGTTTCCGGATACCCTTATGTAATGCGGAATTGATCACCACAAGATCTCACGAGAGGCAGTAACAACAGAACGGGTCGTTCAGTAGAGCGTAGCAGGTTCGAACGTGGGCTGAGAGGGAAGTCTGTCAGGGACATTTCAAACCTTTTAAAGTTGCCCAAATCGACTGACGGTGATTATGAGGAAGAAACGCGAAGGAACAACCACGGCCAAACCAAGACGAGGAGGAACTCATACTGACGGAAAGAGACAGCCTAGTAGTGAGAAGGGTTCCTAGCGAGGGGGCGCAGTGGTTAGCACACTGGACACACATTCGGGAGGACGACGGTTCAAACCCGCATCCGGCCATCCTGATTGAGGTTTTCCGTGATTTCCCTAAATGGCTTCAGGCAAGTGCTGGGATGGTTCCTTCGAAAGGGCGAGGGCGACTTCATTTCCCGTCCTTCCCTATTCCGATGGGACAGATGACCTCGCTGTCTGGTCCCCTCCCCCGAATCAACCAACTACGGAGAGTGGAACTGAAAGCTCACACAAAACCTGCGGAAAGAATCACTCCTGAGTTCCAAAGCGTTACTTGTATCTCGGCTAGAACAAGGTGGTAAGTTCCTATGGGACCAAACTGCTGAGGTTAAAGATCCCAGGGCTTACACACTACATAATCTAACTTAAACTAACTTACGCTAAGGACAGCGCACACACCCGTGCCCCGAGAGAGGACTCGCGCCTCCGACGGGGGGAGCCGAGCGAACACTGACAAGGAGCCTCAAACAGCGCGGCGGCTGGAACGACTGTGCGTAGAGTGTTAAAAAGAATGGGGCAGAATGGTCGAGTAGACCTCCAAAAGCAAAACATATCTGTAATCAGCGATAAGACACATTTCAGGCGATGTAAAAATCGATGTCATTGGACAGTACTTGACTGGAAACGATTGATTTGCTGTGATGAATCGGACTATATCCTGTGGCAATCCGATGGAATGATAGGGGTTTTGCAAATTCCTGGAGAACGTTTACTGAAATCATGTGCAATGCCAAATTGAAGCGCGGAGGAGGTACTGTCATAATTTGCGGCTGATAAGGATGTTGACCCCTTACGCACTTAAAGTAAACTGTCAGTGCGGAAGGATATAAACACATTTTACAGCACTGTGTACAGCGTACAGTAGCGGAACGGTGGTGACTGTTATCACAATGACAATGACAGAGTGCACTGTCATTGTGATAACAATCATCGTGCCGGCCAGGGTGACCGAGCGATTCTAGGCGCTACAGTCTGGAACCGCGCGGCCGCTACGGTCGCAGGTTCGAATCCTGCCTCGGGCATGGATGTGTGTGATGTCCTTAGGTTAGTTAGGCTTAAGTAGTTCTAAGTTATAGGGGACTGATGACCTCAGAAGTTAAGTCCCATAGTGCTCAGATCCAGTTGAACCATTTTTTGAACAATCATCGTGTCCCAACTAGTCACCCCGTCATACAGGAGCAACTACGAGACAGTGGTTTGTTGACAATAATAGTCCTGACCTGCTCAGTGTCCTGACCTGAGCCAAATGGAACGCCTTTATCATGATGTTGACCGCCTCTGGGTTTCAACAGAGTTCACGCTGACATAAAAGCGAAGGTTGGACACAATCCACATTAATACCCGCCCATATGATACACTTTTGATCCAATAATGAAGATCACAGCAATTAATCATAGATAAAACGCTTGGAGAGCTCCATCAGACTAGTCTTCTGCATGAAGTCCACAAGAGCAACATAGAATCACACTCCAAGGGACAGAGACTTTAATACACTGACAGTCAAAATAGAAAGACAGTTAATTAGGAATGTAACATTTTGTTTAACGAAAGTGTCAATAATTGCTAGTGGTATTCTGTGTGTTACTAGACGAGAAACAGAGGGCAATTATGCTATTTTATTCGGTATGATAGAATAAATGAAAAGCATTAGATTGCTTTTTTTGGAAAATATTACTTTTATTGTATTAATCGGTTTTCGGCTTACAAGGCCAACTTTAGACATATACTGTCATCAAAGAAGTTACAATGCTTGTAAGCCTCGTCGGAAGGCAAGTTACACATCTAGATTGAAGCAGAAACGTACAGTAAATAGCATTTTTGACAGTGTGCTGGTAATGCAATGTAAAAAGTAAACAGCTTAACAGTAAATAAATAAAATCGGAGTAAAAATGAAAAAAAACTTAAACACAAAAGCCTACATAACAGTTTGTATTAATAAACAATATCAATAAAATAAAATAAAATTAGTATTTGACAAGGTGACTTCAGGAGGCGTGATACGCCAACCATTTAAAAGCAGACAGAATTATCAATGTAACTACCGGATGTATAAGAACCGTAAGCAATATCATTAAAATAAACAGAAATTAGTAAACGCAGGAAAATGAAGGAGTGTGAGGGAACATATAGTAAATGTAACCTTTGAGACTGCGGTGGCACTGCATTTTAAAAGATAAAAAAGCTGAGCGATACACAAATACAAAAGGAGCAAACAGAAAAACATGTATTTATTTCACTTCGTTCATTTATTTAATGCATACTATTACATAGACACAGTTTTGAGTATAGTGTTAATGTTTTTCGTGTTTGCTCCTTTTGTATTTGTCTATTTTTTAGCTTTTTTACCTTTTAAAATGCAGCACCACCATACGCTCAAAGATTGTATTTACTGCATGTTCCCCCACACTCCTCCATTTTCCTGCATTTATTCATTTCTATTGATGTTGCTTAAGTTCCTTAGATATTCTGTAGTCTACCAAGAACCGACGGAAGTTTCTGTTGACAGCATGATAGACTTAATAATTTAGTAACTTCATTTCTGATGTAACTACTCTCAATTTATAGCTATTAAATTGCATGAGGATAGCCGTGTACATTAGATGGGTTCCTTTATAAAGATGCTTTGAAAGCGAGAATACCTCCGCTGGGTGATGGGTTTGGACCAGCCATGTAATGACAAACTAACGGATATGTAGGCTTGCTTCAGATCTAGCATTCATTATGGCGTGGTTCTTTTTGTAGGAACATCCATTATGGTTGCCAGAATCTTAAGCCAACCACGACAGTACACCGGTTTCTCGATGTGGACGAGACCAAACACGCTCAAGGAAGATGACTCAGTCTCACTTTTGTCGGTTTTCTTAGAGCACCCGTAATGTCTGTGTCGAGTAGTCAGGGTCTATCACAAGGAACCTCTCGCTAGGCGCCACGTTGGCTAAGGCCTTGTATAGAGACCTCGTGCCCTCAGAGGAGTAGTGAGCATCTAATATAGATCGTACTTGAGGCGTCAATTCCCTTCATAATTTACACGACACAAAGATGAACTGCCAATCTGCAGTGTGCAGCTAGCTACACCTAGAGATGCTGTTGCCTGCGAGCTTGGCAGCACGTCGTTGTCTACCAAGGCTGCTACTAATTTTTCGCATTTATGTCACTCGTCTCAACCCTCCTGTGCCTTACTAAATAATAGACGGTATTTATGTGACAACTTAATATTTACTTGATGTCTGTGTCAATCAGTGAAATCTGATGATGCCACTAATGCACTTCTGTTTCAATGAGAAATACCTGTTTTCTTAAGTAAGTGTAAATCCTTAATGCACAAAACACATTTCCTACCAAAAAAAGTGAAGTCCCCAGAAAGGGACGAGGAAACAAAATGAAATTTCACTGGTTGTAAGGGTATATGCCAACGGCATTTCTGCAGTGGTAACACCAGTTCCCGTCAGATCACCAAAGTTAAGCGGTGTTGGGCTGGGCTGGCACTTGGATGGGTGACCATCCTGTCTGCCGAGCGCTGTTGGCAAGCGGGATGCACTCAGCCCTTGTGAGGCAAACTGAGGAGCTACTTGATTGAGAAGTAGCCCTCCGGTCTCGTACACTGACATACGGCCGGGAGGGCGGTGTAATGTTCACATGCCCCTCCATATCCACATCCAGTGACGCCTGTGGTCTGAGGATGACACGGCATCGGTACTGTTGGGCCTTGATGGCCTGTTCGGACGGGAAAGGGAATATGATATTATTTCAGTGATTAAAAAATCATGTCAAATTTCAAAAGAACGTGGTACTCTGTGTCCACTTTTCAGGACGATGTTGCACCCCGTCTGGCCTGCTGCATGCACTGATTAAGATGGGAAGGGTGTCAAAGTCGTCGTACCCTCTCCTGAGTGGCCCCGCCTTGCTATTTTAATTGGTCCTTGATGTACAAGATTCTGGTACTGAGATGAAGTTGACGTCCAATCTGGTCCAACAAGTGTTCTATAGAGGAATAGATCTGGTGAACTCGCTGGCCACAGAGAGTACTTCAACATCAAGCAGACGGTTCTTAGAGCAACATGCCATATGTGGATGAGCTGAAAAATGGAACCACCATACGGCTGCATTACAGGTACATGAGCACGCAGAATATGCATTGACATACCGTTGAGATGTCAGAGTTTCCTCAGTCATCACCAGTGGTGACCTAGTGGCTCCGAATACCAAGATGGCGGAAGTAACACCGCTGTGCCTCTCCAAATCATTGGAAGATAGACCCTCTGCCCTGCTAGTACCCATACTAGCGGACGATGCTCATCCAGGGCAGTGCAGTACAGGGATTCGCCGCTGAATACAATGAGACCCGTTTCACCAGTAGTCCATGCTTCCCGGTTTCAGCACCACTCCAGACGCAGACATACGTGTTGTGATCTGAACGGCAGCCTACTCGTGAAATGGCACTTACGTAGTCCTGTTGCTGCTAGTATCCCAACAGTGACGTGGGATAATACAGAATTCTGCACAGAGTCAATTACTTGTTCTTGGATGGCAGGCAAGCGCAGATTTGAAGGGGCTACGATGTTCTTGGTGCACTATATGGCGATCCTCCCTTTTAGTGGTCAGACATGGTCGACCAGAACCTTAACGACGAGTATGCCTGCCTTAACATTTCTATTAACTCCAACACAGGGTCACTGTCATATCAGAATGCCCCACATAACTGGATATTGCATCAGCCACCCAAATGGAGACCCACAAGGAAGCCCATTTGAAACTCTGCGGGTGTCAATACAGCAGTCCAACACAAGTACGCCGGATCTCTGTGTCCTGCACAGTGATCAATTTCTGCCCCTTATATAACTTATCCTACAAGTGCTGGTAACAAAATGAAGCACGAACAACACTAATCCACTATGGTGGTCGCTCTACCCGTTACACAGAAATGACATTTCAGTCATTTAAATACTTGCTGGTGGTGTACTGTACGAAGCTACATTGGCATCGGACCATGTATTCTGGTGGCTTTACTTTTTTTACAACCGGTGTTGTTACTGTGGTGTGGCTTATCCTGACCACCTGCATTTCAATGTGCTACCTTGATTTATCACTGTACGAAGTGATGGTTAATTCACGCCTAGAATCAAGATTAAATGCGATGAAACTAATAAATGCATTAAATAAAAAAAGGTGGTAGTGGCTACCGACGCGCAGGTTAATGGCGGCATTCTTGAATTCTGGAAGGCGGTCGATACTATTCCACGCTGTCATCAAAGGAACAAAATGCAGAGATTATGGAGTATTAATAGGCACTGGGATTGATTTGAACAGATACTACTAAGGACGAGTGTCACGGTAAACGGAGAGAAATTATTCGACGTAAAAGTAGCGAGGGAAGTATTTGGTGCCGTCGTCTTCAAGACTTGTTACGTTAGGGATATTTTGGGCAGTAACACTCTGAATTCAATTTCAATAGTTTTGAAGTGTAAGCACAAATGTGTAAACTCTTTTTACCAGTGCAGATGAACATTTCGTTTCCAAACGAAGGTGATAACCTGAAACAAATCTAGAGTTTCATTCCGTCCACACCCTCACTCTCACCTCAAAAACGCGGAGAGAAAACCGCCAGCTGAGTCACTGAAAATGGTGCTGTGGCTCCAAAACGCATTCGACTAAGGGGGAGAATAAAATGTACACTGAAGGCAATTATTAACAAAGATATTACTAAACTATAAGTTACATTGATGGACATTCCTTCACGAAATGTCTGTTAGTAGCCCGCCGGAGTGGCCAAGCGGTTCTAGGTGCTTCAGTCTGTAGCCGCGCGACCGCTATGGTCGAAGGTTCGAATCCTGCCTCGGGCATGGATGCGTGTGATATCCTTAGGTTAGTTAGGTTTAAGTAGTTCTAAGTTATAGGGGACTGATGACCTCAGATGTTAAGTCCCACAGTGCTCAGAGCCATTTGAACCATTTGTCTGTTAGTACTGCAAAAACTTGTTAGCCATTGCTTCGGTTTCCCTATGATTTTTGTCTTCTGTTACTTCGGGAGCGACACTCGCCGAAATTCCCCCACTGCCATCTGAGCACGATGGAGGCGCACGTTGTAGTCAAAGCTACTGGGAGGCCGTGTCGTGCGGGAAAGATATGTAGGCCAGCTGTAGATTCGGTCGTTTCGTGAGCTCGTTCGCGGTGCATTCATCGTGGTCAGGACCAACCAAGATGAAAGTACCGGGAATTTCGAAGAGTGTCGCTCACGAAGTTAGACAAGCCGACTCAAAAAGCCTGCGGAAATCGGAGCAATGAATAAATTATTCTCGGGATACCGAAGCTGACGGAAACTCCATGACACAAATAATGTAAAACGTCTTTGGGTTTTCGTCACATCTGTTGGTAAAATATTGCTTTCATATAAATAAACATTTCTTGCGTTATGAAAGTCTTCAAGATTCAATGGCTATTTCCACCTATGGGAAAACCGTTAGAGTCTTTAGGCCACACCATATCGCTCTACAAATATCTTCAGTGCTCATCGTTTCGATCGGTGTGCTGGGAGCTACTTCAAGATTGCATGGGTGGTCCTGTATAACTGAACACTTTCTGAATGCCTGTGCTATTTGCTTGTAAAAGTGTATTTTCCTCAATTTTCTTGGAGAATTGTAGTTACTGTCTATAAATCCTTAGGCTTCCATTGAGTAAATACTGAAAGCCGATGGTGAAATGGAAAGACGGTCGGGTATATTGTTTCTTTTGTTATTTTTCCTCCTCAGTTCAAATGGCTCCGAGTACTATGGGACTTAACATCTGAGGTCATCAGTTCCCTAAAACTTAGAACTACTTAAACCTAACTAACCTAAAGACATCACACACATCCATGACGGAGGCAGGATTCGAACCTGCGACCGTAGCGGTCGCGCGGTTCCAGACTGAAGCGCCTAGAACCGCTCGGCCACATCGGTTGGCTTTCCTCCTCGGTTCATTCACGATAGTTGCTTGTGTTCCACATCGTAGTGGGACGTAAGATATCTGGAGAAACTGTTATCACTCTCCAGAATGAATAGCTGTACTACCAACTGTCCGACTTCAAGTTCACCAGTCTCACTCAGAATACACCATCTGATCAAAAGCATCCCGACACTGTGTAATGCGGAATTGACCACTAGTTGTAACAATTGCCAGACCCTCTAGTATAAGATGTGGCGGAGAGTACTGCGTTGTCATCAGAGAAGCAGTAACAGTTAAATGGGTCGGTCGTGTGAGGTCAGTGACTTAGAATGTGGATTAGTCACT